>NW_026596143.1:9247227-9256081 GCF_907164565.1 Psammomys obesus | reverse complement strand
ACACACACACACACACACACACACACACACACACACACACACACACAGAGTTCTTTATTTGTAAATGTTCATTGTAGTGAATCATTGTTCTGGTTCGAGGCCTCTGGCTTCTGCTGTACCATCAATACAGGATCCTCACTGGAGACTCCTCTCTAACATCCTGTTGTTGCCCTGTGTCATGGAGGTCCTCCAGCTTTGGTTCTGCCTGTGGCATCTTCACCTGCTCCAGCAGCTCATAGATGGGATAGATATTGGGGTGGGCCAACTCAAAACCCTAGTTCTGGGCCTGGTTGATAAGTGGACATCAACATGGCCAAGGAGGCCGCCTAGACCAGGCACATCTGTATGGCCTCTGGTGGCAACATGGGCCACGGATATGACACAGACCCCCCAGTGCTGCGGGGCCGAGGACCCAGATATGGCCTTTGACAGCAACACAGGCCAGGACCTCATCATGATCTCAGGTGGCAGTACAAGTTACTCAGATCAGGCTGTTCCTCTCCTCCCCTGCATTTCCAGGACCATCGCCCAGAGGTGATAACTGACAGTGGGCCAAACCTTCCTACATCAATTATTAATATAGAAAATTATATTACAACACTTCCTGTAGGCTATTCTGTTACAAATATTTTCTCACTTGAGGTTTACTCGTTTTAGATGAGTTTAGTTTATGTTAAGTTGACAAAAAACTAACCACATAGGCACTTTTTGGTGTCTTCTTAATGAATAACTCACAGGGAGGTATCACACTGTTAGCACTAAGATTTTCATTTAATAACTCATGGCTTTTGGGAGCAGCATTATGTATTCATGCAAGGAATCTTTATTCAAACTCCTTTAAAAAAGAATTATATTTTTAATTAGCTTACAAAACCATTAGGCCTTTTATACATTCTTAGTTTGGGTTAATCCTCCCCTTACCCTTCATCTTTCCCATTCCCTGTCCCTATCCTTGCTTAAACCTTTCCACCTCCTCTGCCTTGAGACCTCTTCTCCTCATGATTCATTGGTCCTTTCTAGTTTCCTGACCACTGCAGGAAGCCCAAAGTCATTACCTGAATCTAAAAGTTTGAAGCTGGAATCCCAGTTATGAGGGAGGAAACACATTGTATTTGTCTTTCTGGGTCAATATACCTCAATATACCTTCCAGTTTCATCCATTTTCCTTTGAATTTAATTCTTTCTTTTTTTTTTTTTTTTTTACATCTGAGAAACATTCCATTGTGTACCACATTTTGATTATGCATTCCTCAATTGATGGGTGTCTAGACAGATTACATATCCTTGCTATTGTGAATAAAGCAGCAATGAGCATGACATCCTCTTAGGATAGAGTTTTTAGTAAGATAGTGAATGCCCAGGAGACAGGGAGTTGGTACATATAGTAATTCTATTTTTAGTCTTTGGAAAAACTTCTGTACTGATTTGCAGTCATCCTATCTTTCCCAGCCTCAGCCTGCCCTGAGAGCAGATTCCTCTTTTAGGGAACTTCCTGTGGAGACCTCATGTACCAAAAGGGATGTAATCCTCTTGTCTTTCGTCCATCCAGCAATCTCTGGATTTTCCTTAGTGAAACTGGAGTGGGCATTTTGCCTGTGATTATTGGCCATTGTTAGTGTGTCTGTGGGATCAAAGATCTTCATAAGTAAAGAAGATTCGGCAGATTCAGTTCTTCTAGTCTCCTAACAGGACATTGGGGGCTGGAAAAATGGCTCAGTGGTTAAAAGCACTGACTGCTCTTCTAAAGGATTCCTGTTCAATTCCCAGCACCCACATGGCAGCTCACAACTGTCTGTAACTCCAGTTCCCAGGGATCTGACAACCTTACACACGGAGAGACAGACATGCAAAACACCAAGGCACATAAAAATCAATAAATAAAATAAAAGGACAGGATATTAAACATTCACAGAGAAGCTGAAAACGATAATTAGGGACCTCACTGCTTTGGGTTTGCCAGCACATGCTTGAATAGACTGCATTTCTATGCCATTACTCCAACTGAGGCTCCGATTTTAAGTCAGAATCATTCCAGGGGCTTATGTATTTGGGAGCTTGTAAGAGCTCTTCCTGAGAGCTGGCCAGGAAGAACTTCTAACAGAAGAAATCACTGGGAAGAAGACAAGAAAACAAAGATATATGTACCTTTATCTGATATATATATATGTAACAGATATAGATACATACGTAAAGATATATGTGTGTGTGTGTGTGTGTGTGTGTGTGTGTGTGTGTGTATGTTCAGTGAAGATATATAACCTTTTTCCTGGTTTGTTTATTCCACATGTGAAAAAATGAGTGCCTGCTGTGAGCCAAGCCCTGTTCTGAATGTGGAGTATTGTTACATGGTATAGATGCTGTCTGTGCCTGTCAACTTGAAGTTCAAGGGGAGATGATGAGAACATGTAAATATGCACACAGCACACACATTATAAAACTGTGCGTACACAACACACATACAAAGGCAACACATGATAAAACTGTACACACACAACACACATATGAAGGTGACACAAACTTATGTGTACAATAATAAACACCCATAATATGATTATTTCTACAACATACATACAGTATGTATGTTGTAGAAAGGACAACCTGCATATACAATGTACATACAACAATAGCTTATATATACAACACACACAACATGTATACACATATATGTATATATTTGCATGTTTATAGTCAACTGAAAAGACAAAGGACAAATCTTCAGTGCCATGAAGGAGCCAGCATGTGGGCAACACACATTTTTATAAGAAGATGGCATTTGTGGTGAGACAAGGTGGGATGCTATGGGTGATACTTCAGAGACTTAATGTGTATACACAGTGATGAGAAGTTTCAGAAAAGCGTAGATTCTGGTTTTGCTAGTGTGGCATAGGGAAGTAGGGTGTAGGTGGAGAGTGGGGTTCCGAGCGCCCCGCTTCGAAGCCTATGCTGAGTCAGCCCGCGGGAAACAGAAGGCCCCAGTGGAGGAGGCTGAGCCAGCTGCTCTGCTGTTCCCTTCATCCAGGTTCCTGGGTGACTCTTACGGCCACTGCAGGACTCAGCTCAGTAGCCGAACATGAAGACGCGCTCCTCAGACATCTGTTCCAAGGCTATCAAAAATGGGTTCGCCCCGTGTTGAATTCCAGTGACACCATAAAAGTCTATTTTGGCTTGAAGATATCTCAGCTTGTGGATGTGGTGAGTGATACTGGGGCTATACCCCATCCTTAACGGTTGTGACTCCTGACTTTTGTCTTTCACTGTTCTTGACACTCACATTTCACAAATAGGCTATGGTGAGAGGAAATCTGCCCCAACCAGCCAGTGAAATGTCCTGAAGAAGGAATAAGCTGTCATCCCATTCCAGGGCTGTGGGACTCTTGAGCAGAGGGTGGAGAGGGGAGCTTACATAGGCTGGTCCCTGGTAGGAAGCAGGGGAGAAGGGAGAATAAAACCCAGGATGGCAGGCAATATCCCAGCTCCTGCTGCATATGCCCTGGGGTATCAGAACCTAGACCAATGGTTCCCAACCTTCCTAACGCTGCAGCTCTTTAGCACAGTCCCCCATGTTGTGATGACCCCCATAAAATTCTTTTTGTTGCTACTTCACAACTGTAATTTTGCTAGTTATGGATTGTAAATATCTGTTTTCTGATGGTCTTGTGCAACCCTTGTGGAAGGGTCATTTGTCCGCCCTCAAAGGGATCACAACCCACAGGTTGAGGACTGCTGACTTAGAGGAAGACAAAGTGGTGATGACAGTGGCTGTTAGGGCCACATCCTCGCCAAGGGACTCCTCCTTTTCCTGAAGTCACCCACACCTTTGCGACTCTGCTCACTTTCCTCTTAGGCTTGTATTTCTGATATGTTTCTTTTTGTGGAGAAACCTGGATGCTCAAATCCCCCAAATATGCTCATCCTATTATGGTCCCCAAAGTTCTAAAATACATCTCCTGTGTGGCTCAAGCCTATGGCCCTCTCTCTTTGGCTGGCTCAATACCCCAGGATTCCTTCTGGAAAATCATACATAGTTTGTTTTAAATCCAGCTGTAACTTCCTTCTTTGCACCATAGAAAGCCGTCTGAGTTGTTCAGTTGATAAAAGTATCTCCACTGTGAATTGCTGCTTGTCGTAATAGGCAGTTTTCACTTGAGCAGTATGCCTTAGGGCAACATACCATTGACTTCATCTTAAGTTTGGATTGTTTGAATCTTTTGGGTGTTGAACACTTCTGAAGTAAGACTCAGGATTCTTCCTAACAAACACCCCCAAAATTGAGACCCTCAATTTTTATCCTTTTTTTAAACTATCAACAATTTAATTTTTTATTAGTTCCTTGAACGTTTCATATAAGTCACTTTAATAATGCCTCCATCTGATCTCAGATTCAACACTCACCCAACACTGTACCCATAAAAACAAATCCTTCAACACAAATTCTTGTTGCCTAAATATTCTTGGATGTGTGCATCATGATTGGTTTAACCAGAGCTGCACTCTCAAAGAAAACTCTCTCTCCAAATAGCTCCACAGCTAGGGCTGGAATTTCCTGCCCAACGTGCACCTGCACACTGGGATTTGGTCTGCTCTGGGCTTGCCCAGGTTTCATGCATACTGTTGCAACCGCTTTCAGTTAATATGTGCATGTACCCCACCATGTCCAGAAGACACTGTTTAATGTTCAACCTTTTTAATTGTCCCTTTCTTAGGATGAAAAGAATCAGCTGATGACAACGAATGTGTGGCTCAAGCAGGTGAGGATCATTCCAAGGCTGTGTCTGCCAGCCAGCCCGCCCAGGCACTAACATCTCTTTAAATTTAGACAGATTGCTATCTGAAGGACACTCTAGGAAGCATGCTGGCTTCCTCAGGGAAAGATTTAGGGACGCCTGGGAAGGGTCTGTTTCATCTTCAGCTTTGAGCATGGGATAACAGCCTTGTTAGTGTATGGGCGTGCATCTTCCTGTGGCACTATTCCTCAGGGGTGGGACAGTATGGGACAGGGCTAACATTAGGCAGGTGGTGACTGACAATGATTTAACACTGTTTCCTGAGAGTCTGCTAAGTGACAGACATTGTGCAAGATCCTGGAAGAAGAGAGAAAAAACAGGAAAGGACAGAGGGTTAGTTGTGTTATGTAAGGGATAGTTACTGTAAGATGATGAGCATCATTAATAAGTGTATGTAAGGCCTGCGATTACATGAAGGTGACATTGAGATGGGGGAAAGTCAGGGAATTCTCCCAAGAAGAGCAGATGTCTAATGTGGGTGTCAAGGTCAAACAGAAGTCCTGAAAGCCAGATAGGAGTGGATTTTGGGAATCACATGAACAGTCTTCCCAATAATTCCCATAACGTCACAACGCTCTTAACACCTAAGCAAACCAATGGAAACTCTTCCCAAACATTCCAGCATATGTTCATAAAAATGAAGACTAGAACACTCAGTTCCCTGCCTGTCCTCCTTTGTCCCGCCCTACTAGCCAATGATAACTCCTCCCAGCCACTGACCTTTATGAAGCACAACTCTCAAATGCAGAGGAATCCCTCAAGCTGCACCTATTTTTATTCTATTGATTTTATTTTGCAGACTCGTTTGTCTTTCTTCTTTGAACTTTCAGAGATTAATCATCTCCCTGGGGACCATAAATATCTTATTAACAGACTTGCTGAAACCACATGAGGAAGGACAATGTCGTGACCCCCTCAGATTCTGCACCATCATGGTCAAGTCCAAATGCATTTCCATCCATTCATCCACACTTTATTTCTTCTGGGCACCTCCCCAGACCCTGTCACCCCCACCATCTCCCCAACCTGCCTCACGACCCGCACTGATTCCTCACCCTTCCCACTTTAGCTTTAAACATTGTTTCTTTAGAATGCCCACACCCTCCCTTTCCCAGCACCACCTGCAGCTTGTGTGAGTGTCAGGGACCAGTGCCAGTTAATGTGGCATATTCGGTGACACAATAAGATCCTCAAGCAGAGTAAGTCCCATCAGCTGTTTTTTTTTTTCCTTACATCTTTATCCTCCCCCCCCCCCGCCCCCGCATTGATCTTGCTGCTGGAGGGCAGAAAGCAAGAACAATTGTCCCGACTTAGAAATCCTCCCCTGGGGCTTGCCTCAGTTCTCTTAGAATACTGTTGAAATTATTTCACTGTTTACCCCTTTTTGTCCAAGAAATTTTATGGGTCCTTAGAAAAACCCACATTAGCAAACTGAGAATCTGCTGGCATTCATGATCTGGAGAGGTCAGGGGCAAGGCTGTACATACAGCTTCATCCAGGACACCAGCAACACCACCAAGCTTTGATCTTGGCTTTGAGACCAAGGTAGCTCGGTGGCCTCAAACTCATGGCTCTTCTGCTTCTCAAGTGTTGGGATTACAAGCTTGGACCACCTTGCTAGTATGGTTTAATTTCGAGTCTGATAACTTTCCCCCCCTTTTCTTTCCAAACAGTTTTTCTGAACGTATTGTTGACCACCCATTTTGTGGGTTGCTCTGTTCATCATCAATGGGACAAAATCTGTTTGCCTGGGTCTGATATGATACCGTGTGTGTGTGTGTGTGTGTGTGTCTGTGTGTGTGTGTGTGTGTGTGTGTCTGTGAGAGAGAGAGAGAGAGAGAGAGAGAGAGAGAGAGCAGTGACAAGTGACAATACAACCCTTTTCTGAAGTACAAGTACATTTTATATATTTGATAAAAATGCTTTTTGAGTCAGGGCAAATACAGGTAGATGAAGTTTAAATTAACAGATTGATGAAATGGCTTGTTTTCCATCCGAATCATGCTGCTTGTAAATAGTAGAATTATCGAATTTTACCAGCCAGTTTATATGCTAAAGTTTGACATACAACTCATATATAAAGGATGGCTCACCGCTCACTTTGTGTGCATTAAACTTACATGTTTTTGATTCTGTAAGTTTTTCTACAATGTTTTATCTTAATTTTTTTAATTTGATGTAGTCTTTCCCATCCCTCAAATCAAGTCATACATATAACTAACTCTTCTTCATCACAGACACACCCACACCCCTCTTCGCTTTAAACCCATAATGTACTATAAAATATTGTTACTTCAGAAGAGTCCAGTTTCTGAAGTAGGCAAAGGCATTACAGAGTCAGCACAAGACAAGCTTAGTTAATATGACTTAGAGCAGAGCAGTATGTTTTTTGTTTGTTTGTTGTTTGTTTTTGTATTTGTTGTTTGAGACAGTGCTTCTTTGTGTAGCCCTGCAAGTCCTGGAACTTGCTCTGTAGACCAGGCTGGCCTCAAACTCACAGAGATCCCCCTGCTTCTGCCTCCTGAGTGCTGGGATTAAAGGCATCACCACTGGCTGGGCCAACAGAGAAGTATTTTTTTTTAAATTTTTTATTAATTACACTTTATTCATTTTGTATCCCCCCATAAGGCCCTCCCTCCTCCCCTCCCGCCCCCACCCTCCCTCCCCTTTCTGCATGCATGCCACTCCCCAAGTCCATTGATAGGGGAGGTTCTCCTCTCCTTTCTGATCTTAGTCAGAGAAGAATTTTTAAGAAAGCCTTATTTGCTGGGCTGGAGAGATGGCTCAGGGATTAAATGCACTTGCTACTCTCAAAGTCAGCCAGGTCTTTTCTGGCCTCCGTGGGCACTCACAAATGCATGCACTGCGCGCACACACACACACACACACACACACACACACACACACACACGTAAACATATAAATCTTAAAAAAAAACAAAAAACAAAGCCATATTGTTTTAGGCAAGGAGAACTTGTTCCTAATAGTAGCAGTGTATTAAAATTTGCACAGAAAATAAATTTACATTTTCAACCCCCTTTCAACATTATTTAAGCCTAGACAAAAAATTATTGTTGTTATTTTTTTTTTTTCAGATAAAATACTTCATGGCTTTATGAGTTGAAACAGTTTAAATTCTTTTGCTGCCAACCTCATCCCCTGCACATCGCATTGCACAGGTTAAGCGGAATTTTAACTTGAGAGAAAGAGACCCCTCACGAAGTCCCAGGGACAAAGCAATCTTCGGTTCTTGCTCTTCCTGTAGGTTATGAGAACACATTTGCGAGCAGTCCCAGATAGCTTGCAGAAGAGTTAAATCTAAATTACGTTTTGATGGGATGTAACAGATTAAGGTCACCTGTCCACATGGCTAAATATTAAGAGCACAATCAAGCCTTAATCACACAGCCGCAGCAACCTGGGCTTTAGAAAACAGAGCCTCCCCCCCCAATCCCTAGTTCTAGATTTAACTCTTACATGCCTGCATTTCAGTGAAGGTTGGCTTCTAAAGGGACCTCCAGTAACTGTTTTAAACTTTCAAAGGAGGCAATGGCACTTGAGGGAGAAGAAAGTCTTATCAGCAAGGCGGTGCTGCACTTACTGAATGACTGTATGCAGGGCTAGGAATAGCTGGGGTTCTTTTGTGAACAGACTCCTCAGTGGCAAATGGGGGAGGGGTGGTGAACAAAATGTCAACTGTTTGTGGACATTTCTGAGCCTCAGACCCCCTCTGACGATTCCAAGAGTCTCTCAGAAGGGGACAAGGTAGTCAGAAGCAGGGAGATATGTGTGCTCTTCCAGATGGGGATAAGGAAACAGAGAAGCCTGAGAATGTTGAGAAAATACCATACATGCTTTAGTTAGTCTGGCTTCTAAGTAGCCAGTCTTCTCTGCGTGCTTTTCCCCCAGTTACACAGCATTTTAACAATTTTAGATGCCACGTTCCCGGAGGCCATGTCTTCTTCTTCTTCTCCTTCTTCTTCTCCTTCTTCTTCTTCTTCTTCTTCTTCTTCTTCTTCTTCTTCTTCTTCTTCTTCTTCTTCTTCTTCTTCTTCTTCTTCTTCTTCTTC
>NW_026596143.1:9234680-9247217 GCF_907164565.1 Psammomys obesus | reverse complement strand
TCTTCTTCTTCTTCTTCTTCTTCTTCTTCTTCTTCTTCTTCTTCTTCCTTTACGTAAAGAGATGCAACCTTAGCTGAGATCCTGCTATTTTTGAGAAGCTTCAGGTTTATTTTATTTTTTTAAGAAAATAGTGTTTCAACTTCATGTAGATGCATCCACACCCCACTTGCCACGTCAACTCTATCCAGCCTTCCCAGCACACTTCCAGCTTCACGTCCTCTGCTTGTTTGTTATTTTAAAATACCTCCAACTCACGGGATCTAAGTAGCTCTCCCCACTTGGGCACAGGTACGGGACCATCCAACGGGGTGTAAACAACATAACCTGGCAACACTACAAAGAAAAACCCCTCTCCATCCTTCAGCAGCCGTCAATTGCCAACGGTTCCCCAGCTGGGAGTGGGGCCTCGGGGGCCCCTCCTCTATCCATTCTAGAACTTTTTTTTTAAGAAAGAGATGATAAATCAGTATTTATTGAAGCAACACATAGATGAAAATGCCAGCTATAACTAGACATGTGTCCTTTGTGCCCAGAACAAATCCGCCTAAGCTTCTTTGCCCAAAATAATAGGAAATAATAAAAAAAAGATAGTTTGAGTAAATGCACCAAAGCAAGCATTCATATCTCCTACTCCATGAAATCTAAGGCAAAGTTATTTTAACAATACTTTTGATTTATTCTTTGAGAGTTTCATACTTGTATACAGTTTATTTTATTTATATTCATCTCCCACTTCTCCACACTTTGCAGGATTCCCCCCAACCCAGTTTTATGTCCTTGTAAAAACATCCCTCTTGTTTTTCATAACTCTCTGAGTCTGATTAGTGGTACCTCTACAGGTATGGGTGTTGGGCCAATCTCTGGAGCAAGGTTGAGCTATCAAGAACCATATCCCTAAAGAAAACATACTCTCTCCCTTAGCAGCCATCAATTGTCAGTAGCTACTCAGGTGGGGTGGGAGCTTGGGCGTCCCGTCCTTATCTGTACAGGAATATTGGCTGGCTTCATCTTGTGCACATTTTGTGTTACACACCAGAGCTACATGAGTTCAGGAGTGCCTTGTCCTGTCATGTTCAGGAAACACTTTCAACCCTGACCTCCAGCTCTTAGGCTTTTTCTGTTCCCTCTTCTGTGATGTTTCTTCCTGAGCTGTGGGTGGGGTGGCAGGGTTTGGGGAGGTTGATAATAATGTTCTTTCTACCACCACTGAGCACTCATAGTCACTTATTCTGAACACTTTCGACAGTTACGGATGGCTCTTTGCACTGGCCACTTTCTACTGGAAACAAGGTTTCTTTGACCACTGTTGAGAGCATCACAAACGAATGGGTAGGAACATATTTAGAAAGAGATTTGCACTTTTTAAGGCATCGTACATATTTCAATGTTTTACCATCCAGTTAAGTCCCCCATCTGCCAGTTCCTGATTTTTTAATGACAGAGAGGGCATCACCGGGCTCCAGGAGGCTTCACACTGGGGATACCCTTCTAATACCTGGAAAGAAAAACTAAACACATAGAGGCCCAGAATACTAGGGACATAATTTAAAATGTTAACTAGGAGCTTGCAAAAAAAAAAATCAATTTAGATACATTATAAAAGTGACATCTCTGCCCATTCTCACTGCACAGAAGTGACAATGCCACCAGGCATGGCCAGCAGGTGCCGAGTGAGCACTTCACAGTAGCAGGCCAGGATCAAACGTTCCCATTGTCAAAAGACTGACATCTCAATAGACAGATCCTCCTGGAATAAACTGAACGAGATAGCTACTACTTTTTAGTAAGGGTCTCACCGGGTAAACAGGTTGACTTTGAGCTCATGGTCCTCTTGGCTTACTTTTCCCAAGAACTGGGACAAGTGGCATGGACCTTCCCACACAGCTGTGGCTTTTCTTGTTCGATTCTTAAGAGAAAAGGGTAAAAACATGAATCAGGAATCAATGCCCTCTGTGGTCAGCCTCTTTACTGGCTCATCTGTGGGCATGTGGAGGTCCAGAGACCAGGCTGGGTTACATTGTATCCTGAAGCTGCACTCACTTCAGGATGAAGATGCCAGGTCCTAACCTGGGTGCAAATTGCATTATGAAATGATGGGCTGATAAGTTGAAGAAATTTGAAGATCCTGAGCTCTACAGTACTAAGTTTTCAGAATAAAGTTGCTGCATACTCATTTCATGCAGGAATGGACAGATCAAAAATTGCGCTGGAATCCTGAAGAATATGGTGGCATTAACTCGATCAAGGTTCCATCGGAATCGCTGTGGCTTCCTGACATAGTTCTCTTTGAAAAGTAAGTATCCTAGAAGAATACTGCATTGGTCAGATTAACAAAGGATACACAAAGTCTGACTTTGGGCAGGATAACTAGCTTTATGTATCAATGTGATTTATTTGTATTGTTTGCCGTCATGGTCGGAAAGGTATGCAGCATAGACGGTAGACAGTCGGGGAAAACTTTCAAACAGTGACTGTTCAGCCATCCACTAAAAAGTAACTATTTTCATGGCAGTGCTGATGGGCGTTTTGAAGGCTCCCTCATGACTAAGGCCATTGTGAAATCCACTGGCATGGTCAGCTGGACTCCTCCTGCCAGCTACAAAAGCTCCTGCACCATGGATGTCACGTTTTTCCCGTTCGACAGGCAGAACTGCTCAATGAAGTTTGGATCCTGGACTTACG
This sequence comes from Psammomys obesus, assembly GCF_907164565.1. Classification (NCBI taxonomy): domain Eukaryota; kingdom Metazoa; phylum Chordata; class Mammalia; order Rodentia; family Muridae; genus Psammomys; species Psammomys obesus. The sequence goes on along the minus strand of NW_026596143.1, from coordinate 9,244,535 downwards.
ATGGTACCATGGTTGACCTTGTTCTGATCAATGAAAATGTTGATCGGAAAGACTTTTTTGATAATGGAGAGTGGGAGATACTAAACGCGAAGGGGATGAAGGGCAGCAGAAGAGAAGGTTTCTATTCCTATCCTTTTGTTACCTACTCCTTTGTTCTGAGACGCCTGCCATTGTTTTACACTCTCTTCTTGATAATCCCCTGCCTGGGGCTGTCTTTTCTCACAGTCCTGGTGTTCTACTTACCTTCCGATGAAGGGGAAAAACTTTCATTATCAACCTCGGTTTTGGTCTCTTTGACAGTGTTTCTTTTAGTCATTGAAGAAATAATCCCGTCTTCTTCAAAAGTCATCCCTCTCATTGGCGAGTACCTCCTCTTCATTATGATTTTTGTCACCCTGTCAATTATCGTCACAGTTTTTGTAATTAATGTGCACCACAGATCTTCTTCAACATACCATCCCATGGCCCCCTGGGTGAAGAGGCTGTTTCTGCAAACACTCCCAAGATGGCTTTGCATGAAGGACCCCATGGACCGCTTCTCTTTCCCTGAAGGAAAGGAGAGTGAAGCAGCAGTGAGGGGCAAAGTCCCCAGGAAAAAGAAACAGCCTCCTACAGATGGAGAAAGGGTTCTGGTCACTTTCCTGGAAAAGGCCGCCGAGTCCATCAGATACATTTCGAGGCATGTCAAGAAGGAACATTTCATCAGCCAGGTGAGTATGCTGTGATGGGATCCGCTGTCACTGAGGTGTGCACAAGAAAGACATGGTGGTGTCTGGCGCAATGGAGTACGGTCCTTGTTTACAATGGTGACATCAGCTGCTCTCTGTATCGGAACAAGGCAACACAAGCCCAGCAAACCAGAGGAATTTTAGCATTAGGGTTTTAGAAAAAAGTTCACATAAGTATAACCACTCAAAGCGAGCAGCTGCAGATTCAGCACTGTTCCTCATGATTCCTCACTTCCATTTTACAGAATTCAGTTACCCCTTTGAATGGGTTACTCTGGTCTATGGTAATTGACACCTTTTCATGCTATGATGTTTTAAAACCCAGTGGTTAGTGATTAGAGAGAACCAAGCTTTGAAAAGCAATACAAAATCAGTTATAACAGGTAGTTAAATGAGGGAAGAGGATCTGGTTACATACTGTACACATTACAGAAAAAAAAGTACGAAGCTGGGTGGTTCAATCCTGGAATCCTAGCTACTCAGGAAGCCGGGGCTGCCGTGCCAGCAGTTTGAGAGCAATGTGGTTCACACAGAGAGATCCTGTCTCAAAACCAGAAATGCCTAAGATTCAGAGGCACCACCATCCTGAGCACACATGTGACATGTTATTTTGCCAGAACTTTGTTTTTTCTGGAACCTTGAAGAACACAACAAGGAAGAAATGACAAAATCCATCAGTACACAGGCTGAAGGCAACCTTTGTCTTCACGGCAACTACGGGCCTCAGTCATTTTACTCTAAAATTCTTAAAAATTAGATCAAGGCTCACAAACAGGCTTATGACAGTGTTTTTGAAATATGCTTTATATTTTATCTTGTCTTCATAGGTTCAGCCTGATTTATCTCTGAGTTATCTCTGATTTCTCTCTTATTTATTTTATTTTCTTACACAACTAAAGATTTTGTTTTAAAATAAAGACTAGAAAAACACCAAGTCTTATGAATGTACTTTAGTTGTCAGGGAAGGAGTTCCTGTTTTATTTCTTTACATCTTTTGTAAATACCAATATAAACATTTAAGAGGGTTTTTAAATATGAATGACATAGATAATTTGGAAAACGCAAATGAAGACAAGAGGATCATAATCATGAATAATCCCACTACCTAGGGTTAACATTTTAACATTTTCCTGTATCTTGCCCGTGTATTTTATGCTATAGTTTTTTAATTAATTAATTACAATTTATTCACTTTGTGTCCCTGCTGCAGCCCCTTCCCTCATCTCCTCCCGGTTCCACTCACACTCCCTCCTTTCCCACTATGCCCTTTCCCTAGTCCCCTGGTAGGTGAGGACCTCCTCCCCTTCTATCTGACCCTAGCCTATCAGGTCTCATCAAGTCTGGCTGCATCATTATCTTCCTCTGGCCTGACAAGGCTGCGCCCCGCCCCACCTGGGGGAGGCGATCAAAGAGCCTGCCACTGAGTTCATATCTGAGACAGCCACTGTACCCCTAACTAGGGACATGTGCCCCCACTATCCAACTGTATTTGCCTTCTAATGATCATACTTTGAAGCTTCTGTGAAACTGCTATAAGCTTTAGGCCAAGTGTACAAACCGTACTATAGAGAAATGTCTTGTATGAACATAATGGCTGTCAATAAAAATTATTGGCCAGTTAGCTGGGCAGAAGAACAGGAAACAGAAGGCAGGACTTCCTGGTAGGGAGACAGGAACTCTGGGAAGGGAAAAGAGAAAAGCCTTCCTCCAGGGGAAGAGAGACGCTTTTTATGGACCTGGGAGGATAGTTGGCCACATGGCTGGGTGAGGCAAGGTGGACGAGTTAATGTAGGTGACATAGTTGAGAGTGTCCAGCTGAGTTTTGAAAAATTTAAAGGGTCTTGGTTTCTTTATTTACATGGTTTAAAGGCCACCCTGGGGCTTAGGTTTTTTTCTTCTGAACTCTATGTCCCTTGAAAGGTGAGCTCCCATGCTTCTCTTGCAGATTTCCCTAGCTCACGGCTTGTTATTTCCTGGGCCTGCTGCTCCAGGCCCAGTGGTACCCGTTCTCTCCCAGCATCTCTGCCTAATTAAAGACTCCATAGACTCCTTTCTTATAATGCTTGTCCCACCTGTCATTTCCCCTCTTCCTCAGTGCTGTCTTTTGGATCTATAAGGAGCCCTGCTTACTTGTGGAATAGGAGGAAAGTCCTGTAGTTGGGGTTCAGGAATAGCCGCACCAACCACTTAGACACCAATCTCAGTCAGAAATGGATGGTTTATGGAATGTACACCTCAAGACTCATTAATCAGGAACACAGCCAGGACTCCGAAGCCAACCTCTCAGAGCCAGTTTTTGGATGGGAACAACCACAAACAGGCGCATTTGCAACATTTAGGCTTTCTAGACAAAACAGTGCTCTCTAACCTTTAAGCTAATTGGCCAGGTCTAACATCATTGGAGTCCAGGGAGTTTCCAAAAGAGGGCCTCATGATGGGGAATTTCCAAGCTAGAACAAGAAGATGTTTTGGTTAGGTCAAGGAACATTAGGCCAAATTAAGGTTATGAGCTAATCTGGTGGAACTATTGTTAAGCTTTAGTTTATCACTGTGACAATTACAAATGCTCTAAAGATAGCAATTTGTGATTGGTTTTATAGCCCTATCAGGAAGCATTGTATACAAATCAGGGGTTTTTTGTTTTCATTTTTTGATCAGTAATATTTTGAAGTGTACAAATGCTTCTGTAGTTTCTGTTTTACATCTTCACTGTTGATAAGTGTTCCTAAATGCTGAACTTGCAAGCTATATTCTTGGGGTGCAATGATAACCTCACTAGACAGAATCTGAGCCCATGCCATCAGCGATGTGTAGATACATTTTGAAAACTCAAAAGTGACCTAAATCCAATATTGCTCTTTTTACAGTCTTTAATGAGTTCAGAAAAGCTGCTCAGCCTTTTGAATGAAAGATGCCCTTTTTCTTTTTTGTAGGTAGTACAAGACTGGAAATTTGTGGCTCAAGTTCTTGACCGCATCTTCCTGTGGCTCTTTCTGATAGTTTCAGTTGTGGGCTCCGTTCTGATTTTTATTCCAGCCTTGAAGATGTGGCTACATTGATTCCATTAGGGACAACTCTCTGGATCCACGCAGAGGACACACATAGAGGCGAGTCCCATCTTAGGACTGCTGCTGGCATGTGCACAGAATGCAGATGCATGTACTATTTGTAGCTCCTTGTCCTGTCATCTGAGCCTCCTGTGATTGGAGCACCCTGAGAAAACGTGGGTTTGACTTAGTGTCACAGGCGGCTGCCATTAGCAATGGATTTGGGCAATTCAAAGAGGCCTCCATGTTATGTTCTTGTGTGGGAGGCTCGGAACTCCTCCATCTGCTCATCCCTAGACTCCTGTATCTGCCCATCCTCTTTGTGGTTGGTATAATCTGCATACTGGGGCTGAATGGCACTTCTCTAGTGGTGTGGGTGAATCCGTTTTGACAACAGTTTCAGAAATTACACAGGTGCAACTCTTGGGCTAGCACGCTGTTAGTACACAGGTCCAAGGAGCCACTTATCAATGAATGTCCCACCAAGAAGGTATTCATTTAAGAGGCCCTTCTGTGGCTGTGACAGTTCTCTAGGGCAGGTGTTACTGGAAGTTTGTTGCTAGCATTGCAAAACTTCTCTGAGCAGATTGGAACTCTGGTGGTTTGCAACTTGCTGTAAGGTTGCGTCAAACTAACTTAAAACAGAAAAGCAGCCATTGGTTACTAGAACTTCATTTTTTAATACATGTCTTTCTTCTCTTAGGAATTTAAAAGTGTTGAATATTCTTTGACTATGGTTTTGGGTAGTGTCTTAACCAGTGTTCTATTACTGTAATGAAGAGACACCATGGCCATGGCAACTCTTACAAAAGAAAGCATTTAATTGGGTCTAGGTTTAGTCCATGGGCTCACAGGCAGGCATGGTACTGGAGAAGTGGCCTAGAGTTCTACATCTGGATCCATAGGTGGCAGGAAGAAAAAGACAGTGAAACTGGCTTGGGCTTTAGAAGCCCCAAAGCACATCCCCAACAAGGCCACACCTTTGGATCCTTCTCAAGTAGTGCCAATTCCTGATGTCTAAGTATTAAAATATAGGAGCCTGTGGGGGCTATTCCAATTTAAGCCACCACAGATAGTATTGGTTTCCACTGAGACTTCTGCCTTCACTTTCCTTTCCCTTGTGTTTTTCTCTTCTAGGATCTAGGGGAAGTGTTTATCAGATTGACATGCTACTGTTGCTACTGAATCCTTCCTGGATTTTGTTAAAGGAGTTTGTTCCTGCACAGTGATGAAGCCCTGTCTGTTCTATTTTATTTTAGACATGCTTCTTCTAAGTAGTTTATCCCTGTTATTTTTAAAACCCAGCTTAAGGTTTTATTTTTAGATTATTGTCATTGCAAAATACAGTAAGAGTTGAGTCTTCTATTTCCTGTTAGTCCACATTTTTTCCTTCCTAAACCGCTTAAGCGTTTCTTCTCATCTTCCAACTTAGATATGTCACATCATGCCTAAGCAGAGAGTGATATCCATCTCTATCTCTGTCATCTCTCTACCCTTCCCTTTCCATCTCCTTTCTCTCCATCTTCTTCTCTGCATTTGATGACTAAGATCTTCAAATTATGCAGATATTTTTTTTTTTATTTCTTTTACTATCTCTGTTCTCTATTTTGTCTGTTTGCCTCTTGAAATTTCTGGTAGAGATCTTGTCATTGCTGGACCTGTTCTCTATGTTTGTTATCTGGTTGACTCTTCTCTCATACTTTAAAATTCTTTATATGATATTTAAAAATATTCCTTAACAATTTCATAAAATGTACTTTGATTCTATTTACCTCTAATTCTTCCCTGCTTCCAGCTTCTACCAGGTCTGCTCTCTCATCCTAACCCCCACTGCCCTAATTTATTTATTTATTTAAATAGCCCTGTGAGTCCAATTTGTGATGTCTGTATGTATACTCTGGCCTAGACATTGATCACATCTCTGCAATTGGTCCCTCTCTGGCAGTGAGTGTCAGTAAGTGTGAATAAGGTAGGTTGGAAGCCCTTGTTGCTACTTTCCTGTTCTCACAATGCAGCAGAAGTAGCACTGGGGAGTCTCCAGTCTCAGGCTGCCCTTTGTTCCCTGGGCAGGAGGCAGGAGGGGGTGGGATGGAGGTGGGGGGGGTAGGGGTGGATAGGGGGCGTAGTTTGTTCTGTGGCCACCTCAGGACAGTCTTTGAAAAACCACATGGTGATGAAAATCAAGGCTTAGTTATGACTTCCTGAATGATGATAATGTGGACAGAAGGACAAAGAGTTATCCCTCCTCCTTCATGCTGATTTTCACTCATCACATTTAACCTGCTATTATGCTAGGAAAAGGGCAGTATTAATATTAGAAAAAGTGTTTAGATCTGAATTTAGCTTTACATTTGAAAAATACCAGCATGAACCATTTTCCACAGTAAACGTTTTCTGACCTAGTCAAATGCAGAAAAGATTAAGCCTCAGAATGTGAATACGGCTTATTTTTACTAGCAGCTAAAGCAGAAGATGACATTAATAGTTTCGAATGTAGAAAAGGATAAATATTCACATACTGTAATGATTCTGGGGGAGTACTTCGAAAGATAGCGTTAAAGCAAGGAAATCTTCGGGCTGGAGAGAGGACTGAGCCCATAAAGGCAGTATCTGCCAAGCAGGAGGATCCAAATTTCATATCCACAACCCACCTGCTGGAACAAGAGACCTGACTCCCATTTAGGTGCCCTTCAGTGCCACCCCCTAAATGCCTTAGTATATATGTGTGTGCACAACTCCTGCCCCCCCAAATAAATAAATAAATAAATAGATCAAAAGGAGAATAAGGAAATTTTAACTTCACATGCAAAGGAAGAAAAAATTGTGGGCAAAATTTGCTAGCTGATCCCTGTCGGTGGGTGTTAGAAAACCTCTACAGATGGCCAGTTTCTTGAGTTGATCTCATCTTTTGGCTCTCAGCTCACAACCCTCACCTCCTCCCTGTCTTAGGTGTTTCACTTTGTACTACATGATTTCAAACAAGATTGTTCTGTTTAGTGAGGGTTAGTTCTTACCCGTGCCAGCTTCTTCCGTCACATCCCCAACATGTCTAATAGGGCTGAGTGTGTAGACAAGGCTTATTTAATGTATTTTCATGAATTGAACCAGATACCAGAAGTTTTTTTTTTAAGGTTATAACTTAATTAAAACATTTCTCCCTTCCCTTCCTCTAAACCCTCCTATGTACCCCTCCCCACTCTCTTTCAAATTTATACCTCTTTCTTTTCACTAATTGTTATTGCCTGAATGTATGTATTTTTATATGCATATATATTCCTAAATATAACAGCTCAATCTGCATGTATGTTTTCAGAGCTGATCATTTGGCACACTCAACAACCAATTGGTATACTCTTCACTGGGGGAGACTACCTCTCCCATTCCCAGCTTTCCTAAGTTATTTAGAGTTCTTTTGTGTGGAGTGGAGGCTTTTCCATTTCCATTTTGGCGTGCTCATTGGTGTCATCTTTGTTGAGTTCATGTTGGTATGATGTATCAGAAGCTTTGGATGTAACTTCTGATATACTAGGAGACAACAGTCTCAGCCAATTTCCTGATCCTCTGGCTCTTATAATCCCCCTCTCTTTGGCAAAGACCCTGAATTTTAAATGTGAGCATGCTTTGTAGATGTATTAGTTTGGACTGGGCTTACAACTCTGCATTTTGATTGATTGTGGTTTTCTATAGTGGTCTCTTGCAGAGAGAAGTCTCCTTGATAAGGGGTGAAGACTACATTTATGTGTGGGTATAAGGACAAATGTTTATAGATTGTTGTTAGGGCTCATGCTGGCCTAGCGAATTGGTGGTTGTAGATTCTCCTCCAGCAATCGTGACTTCACCGGCACTGTGTAGTTAGCTAGGTTTTCAGCACGAGCTATTATTTTCCTCTTGTTGAATGGGTGTGAAGTCCCATTAGAGAGTTTTTGGTTACCACCGAGGTATGCATGCCATTACTGCACCTTTAGGATTAACCATTCTTTGTTGATCACTGATGGCATTCATAGGTGTCATAGCTGGGTAAGACTGTTGGTTGCCTCCCTCTTTGGAAGCTTCCATGACACTTTCTGGGTACCAGGAGTGTTTTGTTGGGTTATTCATGTGATGTACCATTGTGTATTCTGTCCCAACATTTCTAGCTCTGTGTGTCATTTTCAGTGTGCACTTTGAAAGCATTCTTACATGAAAACATTTCCAAAGCAATATTGTAATATTTAACAAAATAGTTATTGAGGTTTTTCTGCCTCAGAAGGACTTCAGCTTTACAGTTAGTTTGTCTAAAACAGGACCTGGAGTAGGGTCGTATTGTTGTGCCTTCTAAGTCCATTTCAGTATCTTCCTTGTCAGTGATTTCTTGGAATAACTCTGCCATCACTAAGAATGTTCCACTTTTTCATTTCTGCATCTGCTTGCTTCAAATTTCATCTGGCTTGTTTCTTTGTCTTTTTAATTTCCTGTAGTCTAAAGTGACAACAGCAGTCCTGACTGTACTTTTGATTTCGTGTCATTGGCCGGAATACATCACAGAAGGTAATGTGAAGTACGCTTTACGGCCTGTGAGCATTCATTGCTCTCTTGCTGCCATAGCATTATTGTTAAGATTAGTTGCTGGATTTAGATGGTGACAGTTTGATATAATCGGTATGTCCAGTGGTAAGCTGGGTAGCACAGCCTGTGTCTGTGATGCATAGCCAAATTATAATACCCAATGCCTTGGAACTGTAAAGGTGGTATCTAACTAGACACACAAACCCCTGTAATATCCAGAGACTAATGTTTCAAAGCAATGCTGAGATGGACCTTTTGATTGTCTCAAAGTTCTATCTCTGAAGCAAATAGTTATCTATTAAAATAAGTTCAGTTAATCACGATGATGGCTGTTTGTTTTTAACCTGTCATGTATTTCTTCTTCACCGTGCTTTCTACTCAGTGCATCAATAAAGTAACAGTGAAATTTTATCTTTGGTGCATGGTTATGGTCTTTGAAAAACCATCTGGGAGATGCTGATGTGAATCATCAAGGCTCTGGGAGGGGCTGCCCACTGCAGAAAATCAGTTCAGTCCACGGCAGAGTCAGGCACCAGAGCACTTGAAGATGGTTTCTACCCTGGACTGCAAAGGGGATTTCAGACAAACCTGAAGATTATAGTATTTGAAGGTATCCAGAAGAATGTGAAACAGGGTGATGATCAACTCGGGTCACCTAGAAACAGCCCCATGAAGAAGTCCTGTGTTGTGGTTTGAATACAAAATGGGCCCCTGGGTCACATGTTTGAATACATGATTTCCAACTAATCTGGCCTAGCTGGAAGAAATGGGTTTTCTAAAGGTGGGGCTTGGGGTTTCTTATCCTGCCCTACTTACTGATTATGGAGGTGATGTGGCCAGCTGTCCCACACTCCTGGTGCCATGCCCCCTTCCCTGCCATGACAGACTACAGCCTCTCAATTGAGTGCAAAAACAAACCTTTCATTAAGTGGATTCTTGTCAAATATATGATCATAGTAGTCAAAGAAAAGCTAATGCAGGTTATAGTTGGTCTTATTAACAGATGACAATACTCTGGAGCTTTAAAATAACCTTCAGCAGCCAAGTGCAGTGGTATATGCCTGTAGCCCCAGCACTCAGTAAGGCAGAAGCAGGCAGATCTATGTGAGTATAAGGCTAGCCTGGTCTACAAAGCGAGTTCAGGACAGCCGAGTCTACACAGAGGAACCCTTTCTCAGGAAAAAATAAATCACCTTCAGTGGTCACAAGGATTGGACAAGGGTCTTTGTTTTACCCTGACAGGGCTGATGGTCCAGCCACAAGGCAGTGTTTGGGCATGTGGCTGTTCATCCTTCCCACACTCTGTCCCAAATAAACCTCAAGGGAGTCTTGGTTCCTCATAGGGGTATCAGTCATATGGTCATTCTGCTAGGGAAAGTTCTGCACCAACCTATTTCACAAGACATTTACTGCTTACCCACTGGGGTAGGCACAGTGGCCTTTTAGACATTTCTAAATATTTACTTTTATTATTTTTATTTAAGTATATGTGTGTGTGTGTGTGTGTGTGTGTGTGTGTGTGTGTGTGTGTGTGT
>NW_026596143.1:9198920-9234670 GCF_907164565.1 Psammomys obesus | reverse complement strand
TGTGTGTGTGTGTGTGTGTGTGTGTGTGTGTGTGTGTGTGTGTGTGTGTGAAAGAGAGAGAGTGCATACAAAAGATCTCTGGGAAAGAATTACTGATTCTTAACTCATTCAGACTGGTAGAACAAAAATCAATTAGCTAGGGAGGTGCCTCGGCAGCTAAAGCACTTACTATAGGCAAGAGGACCAGAGTTTGGATCCCTGGAACACAGGTAAATGTCAGGTGGGAATGGCAGCTTGCCTGTAATTCCAGCCTTAGGAAGCAGATACAGGCCATCCCTGAGACAAGTTGGTAGTGGACCAGTGAGCTTCGGATTTGACTGAGAGGCGTTGCCACACTGAATAAGGTGGTAGTGACCAAGGAATATTCTAAAAATTAAAACCCCTAAATATGTATTTAGCAATTTATTTAATGCTCCTTTACAGATTTTTTTTTAGTCCATGCTTTCTTCCGTTATTCTGAATAAATGTGGCTTCCCTCTCACCCCAAATGTGGTATACTTCCTTTTAAAGGTGTATTGATAGATTGTTTAATAGAGAATCATTTGATAATTTCAAGGATCTCAGCCATCAAGTATTACAGAACACTCAAGCATGAAGACATTCAGATGGGTTTCCTCTGGTCCCCGCTGAGATCAGTTTTACTCTTCTTTCTTTCAATGCAATTCACAAAATGTGTATGCTTATATTAGATGGAGAATTTGTTCGCACATCACAACAAAACTTCTATAGCACAACAAAACAAATGTTATAATTAAAAAACAACAACAACAAGCAATCCCATGGGCTCACATGGTTGGCCACCTAGATCTGCAGGAAGATGGAGGCTCCACCCTAGGTATCCCTACCTGGTGTAGCTAGACCGCTATTATAGCACAGGCCAAGGTAGTCCCCAACCTGCGGAGGACTTTTGGGACTTTTGAGACTCAGTATCCCTGGGGATCTCAGAGATCCTTTTTATATTGTCCAGTGTGAGGCAGAGCACATGAAGCCATCCATCATTGCTGCCTCTGCAGCCTCCTCCTGAAAGGGGACCAGGTGTTTACTTCTCAAAGACAACAGTCCATTATAAAAGCAACCTTTATCCACCTGTTTCAGTTGTTGTCTCAGAGGCTTACTGCCTCTGTCTGCTAACCTGGGCCTAGCCCTGGAAGCTTCCAGCCTCCGTGCAATCTAATTTAGGCCTCGAATGTTTTCAGCCTCTGAGATTTACTGCTTAATAAGCTCAGCCTTTCTTGTTCTGACTGAGCTCTGGGCTGGCTCGTTCAGTTCAGCTCCTCTGGCTCAAACTCCTCTCCCAGCTGACGTATTCAATCTGGCTTCTCTCTCAGCCCCTGAATCTCTCAGCTTGGCCTCATACTAACTCCAGAAATATGCGCTGATACTGTCTCCTCATCGCTGGCTCCTTCTATTTTCACCTGTGTCTGGCTTCTTCTCTCATTCAACCTCTCTCTGCAAAACTCTCTTGGTAAAGATGCCTCCTCTTCTCATTCTGTGTTGCTCCTTTAACTATCTTCCCTTTCCTCTCTGGTCTTATGAGAGTTGGGCATGTCCTATTCTGTCAAGTCTTTCTCTTATTCATCACTTTTTCTGCCACTTAATTAAATATTATTTTCAAACATGGCTGCTTCCTTCTACAAACTAACTTTACCTTCATTGTTTGGGATTAAAGGCCTGTACCACAATACCTGGACCTAAGCTTTTCTTTACCTGAAACTTGCTCTATACCAGGCTGTCCTTGAACTCAGATCTGCTTACCTTCGTCTCCTGGATTAAAGGTGTGTTTGGATTCCAGCTGGGTCACACAGACCTAGAAAGTCTTTGCATGAGATCTCTCGCCAGAACAGCCAAATTCTGAATTAAAATTCCTCTATAGTCCATCATCTAAGCCCTGCCAAATGTTGCTGATATTGTATTAAGACAACAGGATCAGAAGGTAAAATTGAACCATGAAATTACCTATGTGCATGGACAACAACTTGCTGGGAGTGAACAAATGGAACTGGATCCAGCTTCTTTGCTGGACTGCGTGAGCTGCTGTCTAAGATACCTCTGTAGGTTACTACAGCCACACAAAAAAAGTAATCAGAGTGGAACACGACACAATTCCCATGTTCTCCCACTCAGAAAAGAAATTGCTCCAAATGGCACATGATTAAAATTTCTTACAGATTTTATTTTGTCTCTATGCAGTGAGCATGTGAAGGGTTCGTGGGAAAAGGCTAGACAGGTACCTATTTGAACCACAAGAAAGCTTTTCGATTTTTCCTATTTGCATTGCTCTAGCTATATTATGCTCTATGTTCTCCCATTTGTATTGCTCTAGCTATATTCTCCACTACCAGATCCTATGGATCTTTTCATATGTGACTTTTCTAACAGGCTGTAACTTTACAAGGAGAAGAATCTATTTATGTCACCCTGTAGCACCTGGCATAGTCCTGGGCACCAGCCAAATGTCCTGCCAGAACAGTGGATCACCATGAAGGACCTGTGTTAAAGACTTATTCCTCCATGCTAGTGGAGCTTCTAGGATGTGGAGCTCTGTAGGAAGAGCTTAAGTCATTCATTGGGGTGTGCCTTTGATAGGAATATTGGCACCCCAGACTTTTTCTCTCTCTTTTTTTTTCTTTTTTTGTAGCTATCATTAAGTGGATAGCGGTCCTCTGCTAGGCTCTCCTGCCATGATGGTTTGCCTCACCAAAGGTCTCGATGTGATAAGGCTTAGTGATCATGGAGTAAATCCTCCGAAACTATAAGCTCATATAAACTTCATCCATTTATGTTGATTATCTCCTGTGATTTTTTTTTCCCACCCTGACAGAAAGCCACTAGTACCAAAAATTCAATAGTCTTCTAAGAGCAATGGTATCTGGTTTCTCCTTTACCCATGGCATGCATCAGATGATAGTGTGGACCACATCACAGAGACACACACAAGAGTATGGCATAGGGGTAGACAGGTGTTGCAAGCATGAGCAGTGTTCCAGAGTTTCTCTCTAGCCACTCACATCATTGCAATAACCAGCAGGAGCTTCAGATACAAGAGAATCTCTTTTCAGTGTAGACTGATACTTATTATGAGGCCTAACTCTGTGAGGCGTCATTCATGTTCCTGGGAACAAAGCATGCAAAGCATAGAGAAGCTGAGTCAGCACTCCTAGCCTAGGAGCACTGCCAGCTCTGGGCTCCGAGGTGGTAAAATACCCAGGGCAATGAAGACATGCATTCAGGCTCCTAAGGTTGCAGTACTGTCCCCACCCTTGACCTTCTTGTCTTGGTTTAGGAAACTGGGTAGTTGGCCTTTTCTTGTGGTAAGTAGTTCAAAAAACAACAACAACAAAAAGGAAACAAAAACAAACAAACACCATAACATCTAGAAGATTCAGAAGGCAAAGGGAAAATACTATTTAAGACTTTCCTGTGTTCCCAAGCAGTGGCTGTAGAAATAGCCCCACAGTTCCAAACACACAGACAATTATAAATACCCAAAGAAAGACTCTGTCCACCACCATGGCCATGTATTTCCAGTCATCTTCCACCTGAAATGCAAACAAAAGATCAAGGATAGCTTTAAAAACCAAGACCCTAGGAAGACAGGCTATGCTTTAGGACGACATGTTTGTTTGTTTCAAAGCAAATTTCTCCAATACTTCCAAAAATCAATTATTTACCAATAACATTTGTCTGTCTGCCTGTGTGTCCTTTGTCATTTCCCTCCATTGTGTAAGGAGGGTAGATATACATCCCCGGAGCTTCATAGAGCTGCCGATGGACCTTGCCAAAGACTTTAGTGGTCTCTTTCCTATGACAAAGGTTCTTTCCTGGCTCCAGGGACATTTTCCAAAGGTATCACTTGAGAGACCAATGCTTGTCATTTGTGCACAAGGAGAGCCTGGCCCTTTGGGGAATCTGAGTTTGAAGCAGTGAAGGAACAGGCAGGAGGATATGAGATATGGCTGAGCCCCCCTGCACAGGAATAAGCAGCCTCCAGGCCTCCAAGTGATGCTAACAGGGAAAGCTTGTTGCATATCTAGAATCTTTCCAGTTCTAAACGTCTAACCTTCTGCTATGGTCTCAGTGGGCTGTCTGTTAGGGAACCTGCAGGCCACGATTGTTGGAGGACGGTCTTGTACACTGTGTTTTCCGATGCTGATTTCAGTGTCCTGAGATCTGGTTACTCTCCTGCCATGCACATTTTTATGAGTGTTGAACCACCTCCTGTACTCATGTGATGTAAGGAATGGTCCCCAGTTATTTCTTATTGGCTAATAGAGATGCTGAAGCCTGTGACTGGGCAGAAGAGAGGTAGGCAGATGTAACAGGAGGTGAGGAAGCCAGAGAGCATGGAGTAAACATGGGGCATGATGGACGATGAGCCTGTGGCAATGAGGACAGGTTGATGGAGCAGAAGCCACCTGGGAGTCATCAGATTTGCAAGTGATTGGTTTTTATGTTGGTTTTAAGGGCAGTAGTATTAGACTAGCTCAGAATCTGCCCAGCAGAGTGACTACAGATTAACAATAAATCATAGTTTCTCTTTGTCAATCATTGGGGAACTAGCCAGTTAAAGAAAACTGCTGTCATATTAATTTCTGTATTGATTAGTATATACAGAACTAATTATTTAGTTATACACATGATCAGCCAACAATATCTCCTGCATACTAAAGGATGCCAGCCTAGAGGTGAGCTCAGTGGCCATTCCTGTCCTGTGACATGTGTTATGTCAGGCATTCTTGGTATCTCCCAGAGCACTGACAGGTGGTGTTGGGGGTCTGATAGCCGTTCACTAGGAGCTATAGATGCAGGGAATGAAGCAACCCACTGGCAAGAGCTTCTGGAAGCCTCAGCTAGTCAGGTGGTGGCATGGAGAGCTGGTATGGTTGTCTTTGAGCTCTTGCTTTGGGGAAGGAGGAGCCAAGTTACTGGCGTTAGAGTGTGGGAGACAGGAGCAGAATGTGTGCCTGCTGAGCACATCTCCAAGATGCACTTGATTCTGGTCTGTATCCACCTCTAGTAGAATAAGTGTAATCAGAGCTGCTAACTACTAAGGAGATCCCATCTTTCACTACTGCGGCTTCAGGCAGCACCACAGTCATTTCTCCTTTCTCTCAGGTAGTCTCCCTCCCCACCCTCACTTTGACACTCTTTGGTGTGTTGAAGGCTTGTTCCATGAGGCAAGCTTATCCCGCATGTGTATTGTAGCTGGATCTCACTGTAAGGAAACGCAGACTGAAGATTTGTTGTAGGGCTACCTACCATCTCACTATAGCTCCCTAAACTCTAACGCAGGTTCCCCCAAGGCTGCATGATAACAAAGCTGGTTTTGGAAGCCGCTGCCCAAAGCCACTGTTAGAGTTAACAGGAAACTTAACTCTAACTGACACTCTGACTAGTCTGCAATGTGTCTGTAGGCATGTTAGGGTGTGCAGTTAGGAGGAAAGGTGTATACTTTTACCTCCTTTGTTTCATTGTGACTCTTCATGTTTTCTGCTATGAATTGAATGCTATCGATCACATCTTCCACCTCTGGTGAGTGTTCTGAATTCTCTGTCACCCACTGTGCAGGCTGCTCACTCAATCTTCTCTTGCCAGGGGCCATCTCACTTGATTTTTGACGATGGCGGCATTCCTTCAGAAGTTTGGGCTCTCTTCGATGAGCAAACTTGACCTTGGCAGGCCTCTTGGGAAGGCTTTTGGGGTCCTTAACACCCCCTGCCTCCTTTGTCTTGTCCAGAGGCCTCCTCATCATCAGAATTGAGGGGAAGACCTGAAGGAAAATGGTCTTCACCCACTTGGGCATGGTATGTGTTGCTGGGGTACGGTAGTGTATGTTCAATACAAACACAGTCACCACAATGGACAGTGTGACAAAGATCATGGTGAAGAGGAGGTACTCACCCACCAGTGGGATCACAAGAGATGTGGATGGGATGGTCTCTGTAATCACCAGCAAAAAGACAGTCAGAGAAAGCAGGACTGAGATGCAAAGAGTTACCTTCTCACCACAGTCCGAAGGAAGGTAAAAGACCAACACAGTGAGAAAGGAAATGAAGAGACAGGGGATGATGAGGTTAATGGTGTAAAACATGGGCAGCCTCCTGATATAGAAAGAGTAGGTTATATCTGTGTAAATCTCTTCACAACAGTTGTACTTGATGTCATGCTTGTAGCCAGAGGCATCAACAATTTCCCATTCACTGTTTTCCCAAAAATCGTTCATGTCCACTTTAGAGCCAATGATCAGAAGATCAATTTCAGCCTTGTCATAAGTCCAGGAACCAAATTTCAGGGAACAGTTTTGATGATCAAAAGGGAAGAAGGTGATGTCCATGGGACAAGAACTCTTAAAGATGGCTGGTGGGGTCCAGGTGATCATGCCATCATACTTAACAAGAGCTTTGGTCTTGCCTTCAACCTGGAAGTCACCAACGGCACTGGAAGGAAAACGACAGGCTGTTAGCAGCACTGTGTGCCCCTTTGCTGTGGGTCACATGGGCCACAGATTTTGAAAATTGACTGCGAATCTGTCTAGACATACATACTTGTTATAGAGAACAATGTCAGGCTTCCAGATCTTGTCTGCTGGAACACGAAGTGTTTCAATGCCATCATACTCTGTTGGATCCCAACGTAATTTGTAATCCTTCCAGATCTAAAAGAAATAAAGAGCTCTTTTCTTGTGGTGTTGGTTTTTGGTTTGATTTACTTTTGTTAAATTTTTTCTTTAACAATTTCATACATATACATTGGGGGTCCTGATTACCATTACCCTCTGTCTTTTCTGAACTCCATCCCAACCCCCTTTTACTCCCTCCCTTCCTACACACCCTTTTAACTTTAATCACGGATAAGAAAAACTTTTGAGAATTTCATCATAAATTTTTCCAAATGTTTATGTTGGTTCAATAATTTTCTTGATTAAAAAGCAGGATGTTTTTAAAGACTATGCTGGTTTCTTATCAAAAGCAGGGAATTATATCCATGAGCACAGGGAGCTAAGTAGCTAAGCTGATTTTGGCACATCTATAACATGCTATCTGGCTAAGGTTTCACATCATATCTCACAGACTATGTTCAAACATTTCTAATGATAAACACAATTTGTATGTAAAGGGCGAGTCTATTACACTAGTCAGACGTTTAAGAGGAGAGGCAGTAAAACTTGTAAAAACCAGTGGGTGGTTATGTAACCTAGGTTCTCCAAATATCAAGTGCTGACTTCCTGGAGCTACCAAAGAGGAAAGAAAGCATCAGACTTGGGATTTCCGTTAAGTGATAAGAAGAGATCTGAGAGCAGAGAGTAGAAGGGCGAGAGGGCTCTATATCAAAGGCACCAGGCTCTGCCTGCTCATGTGCTGTCTGCATTAAGCCGTCTGCCACCAGAGCTGACCCCAAAGATTAGGAGATGGCTAGGCAAAGGATACTCTATAGCTACTGTAGGATGGGGAGGGAACGAGGTATTGTGTGTGTGTGGGACACATGCTGCTGACGTTCAATGGGGGACACGTACGTGACGCAGCCACAGGTTCGTCTCCATGATCTGATTGACTTCATCCTGGGAGGGAGAAATAATATTTTTAACCACCCATATGCTTGCTATGTCTTTAAGGCAAGAGTTATGGCTAGAAATAGGCAAATCTAAGTTATTTGTGCTACTGAAGGCAAACATGATTGAGAGAACTATACAAAAAACGATTTAACTACAACAGAAATACGGTATTCTTACGCCCGTCCTTGCTCTGTTGACTTAGAAATGGCACACGGCTTTAAAATGTCCCTCAAAGCTCATTTGGATTCCACCTCCTCTGTGAATCTTTTCTCATCACCTCAGCCCATAAAGCTTCCTGGATGTATGGAGGAAACAGGAAGGAGGGCAGAGAGGTTCAGGGACAATAGAGGGGAAAAGCGCTATAGGTGGTGATAGCTGCTCACTGTTTCTATACCTCTACCCCATGGCCTTTCCCCAAAGAAGCCTGGAACATCCTGTGTGCATTTGTCCTGGGATCCAAACTGAAACAGCAGCTTCAGCTCACTAGCAAGCTTGCCTATGATCTTCTTTTTCCAGCCCAAGAGCCCTTCATTTGCGAAGGACACTTCTACTGACCCCTGTGTGCTCAGTTTCGGAATGAGGAAAGCTCCTGCCTTCATGTGCTCTTAGATGTTGGTTGGGGAGACACAAAGCTGATAACACCTGCACGTGCATACGTAAAATATATCGTGATATAACAAAGAGGTAGAGTGGATCATCTGTGCACCCACATCTGTTTTATTTGAGAGTCAAAAAAGGCTTCTTTGAGGAGGTACTGTCTAAGCAGCCCCTTCATGGCATGTAAGGAGAGTCAGGGAACATGGTACACAGGCATTCCCTGTCACCATCTTCAGTTCACTTGATACTTAAGTGGCCACTGATCTTCGGAAGGAAAGCTCCCTGTGACACCTAGGTGACAGGTAGGCCACAGCAGAAAAGCTTGGGTATTGATGGTATGTTCTTAGCAGTCAGCAGGAGATTCCAGAATCTCGCTCCCCAAGAGGCCCCTGTGGAGTGAAGGAACCCAGCTTTGTCGAGGTTTCTGTGCAGGCCTCTGACAGAAGCTCCCCCCAGTCCACTGAGCTGCTTCCTGGGCTCCACTCCTTCACTCCATGGCTACTGCTACCCATCCAGTTGGGGTCCAAACAGAGACCATGACAAGCTTCTCCATGTCCTTGGGTCATGTAGAGTCATCATAGGCCCTGGGACTTGGAAAGGGCAGCAAGAAGAGTTAGATAACTGGGGGATGCGCAGCTTCACAGGGATTCCCTCTTGATCAGGGCCTTCTGGTGTCAAGTCACCTCGAATCTCTAGGGTCTAACAGAGGCTTGACCAGCATATGCACTAGCTGTTGGCCCAAAACTAGATAACTTCTGCTGTTTCAGTCCCATCTGTTTTAGAGATCTTAGAGCTAACTGGCCTAAGCCCCGCATATTCCCCGAAACATGATTTAGCTCTGGACTAGTCTGCTGTGTTCAGGGATTTGACACTTACTATCAATACCGTTCTTAACAGGCCTGCCCCCTGTGAGACAGTTCCATGGGTTGGATAAGGGCCACATGGTGTACATTCATGAGCTGTATGTACCCTTGGAGGTGTTTTAAATTTCATGGATCAGGACTTGGTCTGGAACATCATAGTCTCCATGTAACTCTGGACCACACTAACAAGCACTGTGCTCAGTGAGCCCCTCTGGAGGAAGAGGCCAGAGACACATGGTATCACCACATTCTTGGAGCCGGCAACCCGGATCTCTTTATTGGGAGAATACTAGTTGACACCAGGTACACAATTTTGAATCATGGTTTCAAATGCACTAGTTTCTGGAAAAGCTATGAGAAACTGGGAGATGTGGCTTAGAAAGGCCACGCAGACAACAGTTTACCACGGCTGAGGTTTGTCACGGCTGTCAGGTCTGGCCATGTTGCACCGGGACTCTCTGTCTTAGATGAGGAGAGAGAACATGTTCCTACACGGAAAGACCATGCATTCTCAGGCCGAGGTCATCTCGTAGGGCCACAGTCACTTTTGTGCATATTCTCAGAGATGCAAGACCCATCAGGGGACTTACATAGTGGCAGGGATCTGAAAGCCCTTCTAGAAAGTAATGAAGCTTTGTAGGCACACTGCATGTCAGGGCTCATCTGACAACTGTCACATGACCCAGGAAATCTTATCCCAGAGATATGAAGGTAAGTGTGCAGGCTGAATGCTGCCCGCCAATGTTCATAGAGCAAAACATGGATTAAGCCTATATGTTCCTCAACCTGAAAGCAAACTGTGGACCACGAAAGACCATGAACCATGAGCCAGCCACAGGAAGGAGCACATATTGATGTACTCAACACACCAAGAAGCTGAGGACTAACACTGAGTGAAAAGGCCCTGCAAGTGTGCATATTCTCTGACAGGTTTTGTATTAATATTTTATTTATTTATATATTTTGAGGCAGGGTGGGTTTCATATATATTTGGCCTAGCTCTAGACTCTCTATCTAGTCAATGGATATCTGTGAATCCCTGATCCTGCTGCCTCTATCTCCCAGTTGTTAGGGTTACAGGTATGTGCTCCTACATGAAGCCAATCCTGCCAAGTTTAGAAATGGAGGGAAAATGAGGTAGATTCCATCACGGTGTTGGAATCTATAACAATTTAAGATGGTAAATTTGCAATTTATAAGTTGCTTTGTGCCAGGTACAATGGTGCACCATCCTTGGAATCCCAGAACTTACGTAGACACAGCTTAGGAATCTATGAGAGCTCAATGCCTTTGTAGGCTCCATCCCAAGAACTCCACCTCAAAACAAACAAGCAAGCAAACAAACAAACGAAGCTTCTTTCCTCAGATCTCAGCTGTGGCTAGAGAAACTGAAGAGGTGGAGAGCTTATCACATATTGGCAAAGTTGGGAGGACATCTACGGCGGAGCCTGGAAGAGCTACAGGTGTGTCCCTTTGCTCCTCTGCCTCCTCCTACCATTTCTTGTGAGAATATGAGTACAAACAGGGAAACAGAGAAGTTACGTCAGACCATGAAGCAATGTAAAGAAACAATTAATATGTACAGGCTGGCAAAAAGAGATAGAAGGAGCCTTGTCTGTATGTCTGTATGTCTGTATGTCACCATCTCTGGCTATGCTTTCATCATCATGGCTCATGTAAGCAGTACACTGTGGAGTGGAGCAGTATAAAACCTCAGAAGTAAACATAGAGGCTCAGTATTAACACCATGGTGAGAGATGGCATTAATCTCTTGGACTATGAGTCTTTAGATTTCTGTTACACCCCCCCCCCAGAACTCACTTTACTTAAACTGTTCACATGACACTTATTGTTGCAACCTGATTAAATTCCATAGACCCTCTGTTGAGACCTACTTTATTTCTTAGCATTACTATGGCTCCTCTGTTAACACCTGCAGTAACCTTTAGCATATTAGAAGCCATTTTGCCTCCAAGTATGTCTCTGTGGTTTCATTTCCCAAACTTTGTATATTTTGTTTCCTGGACACACTATGAAGTCGTCCAACTGCAGAACCAATTAAATTAAAGGTCAGTTAGAAATGCCTTGTCTAGCTAATCAAAATGATGTGATGCTGCTTCCTACACCTGGATACCTGGTTGCATTTTTTTTGTTACCTGGTTGTTACCTGGTTGCAGTTTGTTTCCTACACCTGGTTACAATTTTGTTACCTGGTTATGTATGTATGTATATATATATTAGTAAGCAGGTATTCCTGAACAAGTAACAGTACATACTGTATTAGCAGCCATGTGTCAATGTCAAAATCCACATATGCAGGCTACCTGCTGCCATCGTAAGAAAATTGTCTCTGCAGAGCACATCATCAGGGGTGTGAAGTCAAGCTGGATTGAGGGATGGTCTTTCTAGGCTGCAGGTCTAGAAAATGACACTAAGGTAATTTCTCCACTTCCAGTAGCCCAGTCCACAGCCGGTATGCATCCTGCTCAGTATAAAATGAAGACACGCTCTGAACAGATACAGAATAAGCGGGTTTTAAGGGGCTGAGCAGGTCTACCCAGGCAAGAAGAAACATCTGATTTAAAAACATGAACCAGTATTTACCAGAGTATGCATAGGTCTAAGCTTAAGTTAAAAGACCAGGCTGAATCAACAAAGTCCACTGGGCAGTGTGGATGGGAAAAGCCTGGAGGTGTCTGCCTATCTATATCTATATCTATATCTATATCTATATCTATATCTATATCTATATCTATCTATCTATCTATCTATCTATCTATCTATCTATCTATCTATCTGCCTAGAGAAGTCATACCAGTTCACCCACATGACAAATTACGAAGGGCAGGAGGACGCCTTCCATATCCTTGGGCTGGGCTGGAGGACGACAGGCTTCTTCCATGTGTAGCATGGTCTCAGGACCACATCTAATTTCCTTCTTTGGCGACCCTTCAGGATTTCCTTAATTTTCTAGTCTACCTAATAGTGCAATTTGGGCTGAAGCCAAGGCCTAGAGCTAAGACTCCTGCTTGTCTTAGAGAGTCAGACCCTTTCACCTTCTGTTCCTGGGGTAAGGAAAAGCAGATTGTTCAGAAAGAAAAAGAAAAGAAAAGAAAACCTAAGAGTCCCACCAACCCTTGACTATGATTCCCAATGAACTTACAGAGGGCCACGGGCCACAGTGAATGGCAAGCCTCCCTCCCACTGTATGTGCAGCCTGAGCAAAGACAGCAGTACACAGGGCCTGGGGGACTGTTCCTTGGAACTCTGTGTTCACCTTTAAGTTGTTTGATAGAATTCTGTGCTCACCAGGTGCACAAAGAGCAGGAATGCTGGGAAATGAGCCCCTCTGGGAAGGGGTCCGGGGTCTGAGGCACTCACCACATTGGCCAGCTGGGTGATTGCCAGTTCAAAGTACACGGTGACAGGATCGGAAACGTTTTCCACCGGCCGGATGAAGCGGTTGTAGTGCGCAAACAGCGCGTGGAACAGCTGCTCTTCGGACGCGCAGCCTGTGCAACCTGTGCGACAGGACACTGGGGAGGCATTCGGGAGGTGCTGTGGGTGGCTCTGAGCCGCCTTCTCTCCTGGACCCAAGGCTAGCGGTGTCAGAGTCTCCTCACTACCAGGTAGGCCCACTCCTGCCTGTGCTAGGGCAGCTCCACCCCGCCCTTCCTAGCCTTGCCTACTGTGTCTGCACTGACACGGAACAACTACATAGGCTACATGCAGAACTGGTACAATGTTCACAAAGCGATCCGGAGAGATTGCCTGCTAAAGTCAAGGGCACCATAAATGTCATGGGGTAGAAAGCCACAAGGACGGAAATTTTTATGTCACTTATCCCAGCTCTCAGCCTGACTAGAAGCCTTGCAGGGATTCCAGAGGTCTGTGTGTCTATAACTGGCAAGGCACCTGCTGGAACCCCCACCAAGCAAACACAGCATCTAATCATTGCCATGAGCCGCAATAGCCACACCCTTTAAGAAACATACCTTGAAACCATGCACTTTGAGCTTTGTGAGAAAGGAAAACTTTTAAAGTAAACTCACTGAAAATCCTTTAAAAGCAATTGAAACTTGGTTCTCAGTACCTTCTTTAAGCCATTAAATTCTGGACAGTAGTGCTACCTGCATCTTTAATTCTTTAAGAAAGCATTAGTTTCTTGTCTCCAATTTGCACAACTCACTTCCTCAACACCCCCACTGAAACACATTCCTAAAGTTTGTATTGTGCAGTTCAGATTTGATTCCAAAAAATATTATTCTATGAATTTCCCAGAGAGAAAGGAATGGGCTTGGTAACCTGCTCAGGCAAAACAAACAGAAAAAACTGCTGTGTTCCTCAGTGAAAGCTGCTTCATTCATCCACTTAGAAGTTCTGAGCGCTGGACTATCAGCAGGAAAGAAAGCTTTCACAGGTCACCTGTCATTCCAGCCAGTGCAATTAACCAGGACGAAAACATTTCTTGTGAAGACAGTGAGACCTTCCTGAATACTCTTACCGTTTCCCTCCTCTGAGGCTCTTTGGCTGAGCTCTCCATCAGCCCCTCTGAAACTTAGTAGCAGGGTCTGTGTGTGCGCATGTGTGAGTATGTGTGTTTATGTGCGTGTGTGATCTGCTCCGCGTAGCAGCCATGTCTGAATCAACTTTTAAAGCATACAAGCTTAGTATAGACAAAATGAGATGGCCTTCCCAAATGAGGACAATCAGTCACAGTGGGAGGGTTCACAGGCTGAGTCGTGAGTATTAGCTAACAAATAAATCACTGTTTAAAATACATATTACATTTATCCACAAATGAATAAGTGAAGCATATTGGTAGCATAAATACCTATAAAAACAGACAATTCTGTATGCTACTTGGAAAGGCATTTTTTAGTTAGAGAAGTGAAATATGATTTACAGTATATTTCAATATTTTCCCCACCCTACTCTCCAAATTTCATCTCTTAGGTTAAACTTAGCTCCTGGCCATTTTAATTCAGACAAGATGAGGAAGAAGAGTATATGCACAGAACTAATAACACTCCAGGGAACAGTTGAAATAACTTACCTTCAAAGAAAGCCAAGACTCCGCATAACCACAAACACAAACCCAAGGGAAGGGATCCCTGGTCCTGGCTGTTCAGCATGATAAAAGCACCCAAATCCCGATTTCTACACAGAGGGCTGTGGAAAAATGCAGCTGTCAGTCAGCGGCATGAATCAGACCATTACAGAAAGCCTCGGGAGCTCACGGCAATCCACACAGATCTTCTTCGAAATGAAAACACGGACCGTCACACAGCTGCTCCCCGCATCACAGATGGAAGCAGATGTAAAGGGCAAGGCAAGCTATCACTGCAGCATCGGGCGGGTTGGCACATTCCCCGTCACCCTAGATCTCTGTGCAAGGAGATGGAGAGAGGCAGCATGTGCCACTAGGCAGACAGGCCTCTGAGGGACTGGCCACCTCACCCACCAATCTTTGCCTCAGTGGTTCTCCACCTTCCTGACGCTGTGACCCTTTAATACAGTTCTGTTGTACTGACCCCAACCAAGGAATTATTTTTGTTGCTGTTTCCTAACTGTAAGTTTGCTACTGTCGTGAGTCATAATGTAAATATCTGTGTTTTCTGATGGTCTTAGGCGACCCCTGTGAATGGGTCCCTTGACCTCTAGGAGTCGTGACCCATGGTTGAGAACCGCTGCTTTAGAGGGCTACCCAGTTATTTACTTGGCTCCCAGTACACGACAAATTCACACTAAGCCCCAGAGAGTATTTGCTGAATTTGCTGTTTAGCTGAGGCTTACCGGTTAGCAATTTGTCTAAAATAATTACAGTTCCTGTCTTTATGGGGAAAGTTTAGAAGACACTTTTGCTTCTGCTTTAGATTTCTAACTTTAACTCTCCAAGTACCTTGCTCTTCTGAGTGCTGTTGATCAGGAGAAAGGTCAAATGTCAAGGAATGAGCAGAAAGGCCATCTGCCCAGCATTTTGCCCTTTAATTACATGGGGTTGATTTGGGCTTAAGCTATTTTTCCTCTTTTCTTTGTAGCTGTGGTACTAATAGGGTTCTGGTTAACTGGTTATTTGGTTTAGGTTTCAGCATTGCTTAAAGAGGAACCAGACAGCAAAATAGAATATCTCAAAGTGTTCTCAGTCAAAGAGTTTAGGACCTCACTGCAAATGCTGCACAGTTTGCATACTTTCAGGATCAGAAGACCCCCCCCCCCCAGTCCTTTTAGCCTCCCAGCTTCCAGCAACAGCAAAGGGACTCATACAAGCTTAGCATGAACTTAGGGCATCAGGCTGGCTCCTTCGGATCTTCCTTGTTATTTTAGTTCACCCTTAGCAAGTAGGCTATTGTCTTTTCCTGAAGTACCACAGAGTTCCCAGAGAACCTGAGGTGATACAAAGTTAAGTCATGATGACACTTTGCTGTGATGGATGGCATATCCTGAATCACCTGGGCTCTTTGCCAAAATGCACCTTTTAGTATCCTTGTTCTTGTGTTGTCTACTGGACACACAATTCAGTCTCAACAGGACTGCTCTTTCATGTCTGGCTTCTGGACCTCTGCAGCTCACAGCTGACAGCACAGGGCTGCTGATGCAATGGAGCACCAGGAAATGCACCTTCAATGCACCCTGTGATGCACCTGCTGTCTTCAGCAGGCAAGCTAAATCCTTATGACAGGTGCAAAGGGGTAACATAGGGACCCTTTTCTGTTTTTTTTTTTTTTTGGTAGTGTTAGGGTCAAGCCCAGGACCTCAGACAACCTAGATGAACTCTAGGACCCTGGGCCACATCCAAGCTACCAAGGTGCCAGTGCAGACATGGGAGAGAGCAAGGCAGGGGAAAGAGCATGGGGTTTGGATTTGGACAGACTTGGGTTTGGATTCTGATCCTCAAACACAGCTGGGGAACATTCTGCCAAGTACCTATGTCACTCCAACTAAAACAACCTTAAAACAAACAACAAATAAACAAACAAAACATGACTCAATGCAGTTAAATCAACCATAAATCTCTCTATCCAGTTTTGTGTGACATTTGCCATCAGTCTCTTCCCCTACAAATAAGAACTGGGACTTGTGAGACAGATGTCTTTTGAACACTTGTAGGGAAATAACTCTCCATTTAAAGAAAACATTTTAAACTATGCTGGCACCACCAGAAAATGCTTGAGATTCACAGTCGGGTTACATATCTGCTTCAAAATCTATAGGAAAATGGTCAAGCTTACAGGTTAAAAGCAAAAATATGGGGTAGTAAACCCAATTTAGTTCAAAGAATGAATTAAAGATCTATGTTTTGTCCTGATGTTTGGAGTACTTTTTCAAATTTGTAGTGAAGGACTAAGCTCCTGCCCAGCTGTGCTATTGAACTAGCCAAAGTATAAATAGAGGGTTGCCCATGATTTAGCGGGTCCACAGGACAGGATGAGGTAAAAATGAAGGGAGGATGGTGAAACAGCAGGAGAGGTTGGCCAACAGTGTAACACCTTTGCTTTGGCCCTTCCTTACTACCCTCCTCTTCTTCTCTTCTTCCCTCTCTCATTTTTTTTATTAAAACTCTTTCAATATATGAAACACTAGGACAGCCAAGCAAGACTCTCGTACCAGCCCTTGCTTCAACATCCTCCTTCTCTTTATCAGTATCACTGAGTAACATCTTAATTAAAAGAAAAAAAACACACACACAAAGAAATTGAACTAGACAGATGGCACATCACTTAGAAATGTCTGATGCTCTTCCAGAGAGTTCAACTCATGTTCAGCAGGTAACTTAGGCTCCAAGGCCCTGATACCTTATTCTCGCCTCGGTGCTTATCTGTACATACATGGCATAACACACATATGAGAGAGAGAAAGAGAGAGAGGGAGAGGGAGAGATAAACAGGGAGGCAGAGGCAGACAAAGACAGACAGAGAGATACACACACAGAGAGAACGAATAAAATAATTCTTAAAAGGAATTAAAGATTTCTCTGGCTGTTGCTGGATATTACTTCATATTTATTTATTTGTTTGTTTATTTATTTATTTATTTATTTAGGATATAGATCCTTTTTTTAATTCTTTATTAATTACACTTTACTCACTTTGTATCTCCCCCCATCCCGTGGTTCCCTCCCTCCTCCTGTCCAATCCCTCCCTTCCTCCACCCTCTGCATGCATGCCCCTCCCCAAGTCCACTGATAGGGGAGGTCTTCTTTTCCTTCCCTTTGATCCTAGTCAATTAGGTCTCATCAGGGGTGGCTGCAGTGTCTTCTTCTGTGGCCTGGTATATTCTAAGAATCACCTCTTGTTTGTTCACATTGTTGACAGCGTCAGAATGAGCGTGGTACAGCTCTGGGGAGGAAAACCTGGTTAACAATGGGAAAGCTAGGTTCCCTACCTTCCCTTTCTTTACCTCCTTTCCCCCTTCCCCTTCCTTGTTCCTTCTTACCACTTTCAAAACAATGTCTGTTTTTCTGGCTTACCAAATGCTTTTCTTCATTCCAGCAACTTGCTCTTGGGTCACTGACCTTTCATGTGGGGAGCAAGGAACTTGGGTTCCTGGTTAAGCCTCTTCTTCACACACAGGTGAAAAGACAACAGAATTGGGTGTCTAACTCTGTGGGAGTCACAGAAGCATGAAATGTTACGCTTGGGAGCAGGGTAGTCATAGCTGGCTTCAGACATATCTGAAGCCATTGTTCTCGGTGTTCGCATTGCATCATCCCTATTAAAAAATCCTGAAGACCAAGGGTGTTGTAGAGTTGGGAGAGCACCAGGCCCTGGGCAAAGTCTGTAGCACTGTATAAAATGGGTGACATGGTACTCCCCTGTAATCCTAGAAATCTTGTGGTGGAAGCAGGAGTGTCAGAAGTTCAAGGTCATCCTTAGCTGCACAATGAACTTCAGTCAAGCCTTGGATGAGTGTAAATGAAGCCCTGCCTCACTAAATAAAAAGCAAATACAACAAATAAATGAAGCAGTCTTAGCTGGGAAGTGTGATGCATACTTGCAAGCTCAGCACTCGGGAGGCTGAGGAAAGAGGGTCTTGTATTTGAAGCTAGCCAGGGCTACCTAAAGAGTCTGGGACCAGAGCTTGGGATATAGTCAAATATAGTTAAAATATAGTTAAAATGCATGCTGGTGTGTGCAGGGCCCTGAGCTATATCCCCAGTGAGGAAAGAAAGAAAGAAAGAAAGAAAGAAAGAAAGAAAGAAAGAAAGAAAGAAGGAAAGAAAGAAAGAAAGAAAGGAAGGAAGGAAGGAAGGAAGGAAGGAAGGAAGGAAGGAAGAAAAGCGTATAATAGAACACACTCTTACATATCAGAAAATTGGAAAGCAAGCACTTCAGAGAATAATTGTTTTTTGAGTTTCCTGTTTTTGTCATATGCTAAATTTAATTTGAAGATTTTCCTGGGTTGGAAGTAACATTTATTAGCAGGATACTTCTGTTAAAAAGTGTTTTAAGAATATTCCTGCTCGCAGAATGCACAGCATCATCGTTCCCCTAAAAATAAGGGAGATGTTTTGGCATGTTGTAAAAATTAGGTGTGTACTCTTTTTTAAACTGCATCAGTGAACATTCATCAGACTTCTGTCCAACTGTCAGCTCTCTTTAAACTCAAAATAAGAAAAATAGCTGTCTGTAAAAAACTGCATACAAAATCCTGATATGCATGTTTTACTCATGATCCACCACAGCACAACGCCATCAATAATGTAATGATCTCTCGAGCTGTTTAAAATGCCTACCCATATTGAACCTCACATGTTCAGTGTTCTTCAGTAGTAGCTCAACTCCACCATACTCAGCGTTTCTACCACATTCAGGAAAAACAAACATTAGGAGTTCGAGTATGCAAATATATATTAATTTGGGGTAACTAGAAGAAATTTAAATTGTTAATTGCTAGTCATACAAGGAGCTCAGGTTGTCCCAATCATTCTCCTCTTCCAGCCACTAAATCTTAAGACAAAGGAGAACCTGAGGAACAGGGGTGGGATAAAGCACAGAGCCATCACCATGGTGACAATGGTGGGCAAGGATGAGCCACCTCAGCAACACTGAGCACTTCCTGTCAGCCAGCCACTGGATTAATCCTTTTAATTCTCTCTGTTAATCCCCCAGCCATGACTCACTGTGAGGCAGGACTTCATTTGGAGGTGAGAACAGTGACAATCCTGGAGTTAGGTAGCTTTCCTAAAGCCCCATCAGAGCTGGTAAGTGGCTGAGCTAGAATGCCAATCTGCATCCAGCTGGACCTAAGCAAATACTTTCTAAAAGCCCTTGACAGGCTTTTAGAGCCATGAATACTTTATACATTGAGTGTGCTTCAGAGCTGGTTCTGAACTGGGTCAGTGTCAGCACAGCTTCCACTCCCTGTCCCTCTGATCCTCTCCTGTGCACAGAGCTGTGAAAGTCAGGGCTGATTGGAAAATGGAGCTGGGCCTGCAGCTAATGCCAGGCAAGAAACCCCAGGTAGGTGAGTCTGGTCTCAGACAGGCAGACTCTGAGCTCTGGGAGAAGAGTGGGGACAGGCACAGCTAAGTCTGTGGTTTTCTCCTTGCACTGCTGGGGAGGGAAACCCAGGGAGACTTCTCCAGCTGAGCCACACCCAGCTTTGAGAGTGTTGTTAGCCCTGCCATGGGCACCACTCAGAGACTTCCAGTGAAGGACATACTCTAGTGCAAAGGACTCCCAAGACAGGATTCTGGGAATTCTGCAGCTCCTTTCCAGCCTCTGGATTTCTCGCTTTGCAGAGCAAACTTCTGGGGTCTTTAACATACAAATAAATGTGTCTAAACTAAGTCTCATAACACAAATCCAATTTCAGCTTCAATACCATTGTCCTAGAACCCAGAAATATGAAATAAATTTTATTTTACTGCAGGATCCCGAGGTTTGTGATTATAAATGAGAAAAACCGTACCAAGTCCTAATGATTTCCTGAGGACCCTGTAATAAATCTCCGCAAATTTAGTGGGAAAATACCACGAAATGTTATTATTTTACAACTATCATGCTAAAGGCCCCAAATGTAGGTGTTGGCAAAGCTAGAATATCCTGTAGGCTTCAAAGCCAGACCTCCTGAAAGATAATCTTCCTTTGTCTCTTCCTACTGTTGATAACCCAGGTGTGTTTTGGCCTGGATCTCTGCATGTGTAACTAGAGGGTTCTGTCTGTACCCTTGCCCCTTTCTCCTCTGCTTCTTCCAAGGAAGGTGATGATAGGATTCAGAGTCCTGTCCTCAGAAATGCTGCTTCTACAGACCTGGGTTCTGACTCAGGCTAATGCATTTTTAAAGCTCTGAGGCTGATCTCGGTGTCCATGACCAGCTCTGTCCATCTGAGGAGAATCTTCTTCTAGAGAGCTGGGGAAAAGTTCACATGTGGCTCATTCACAGCATAGCCCAGTGATATTATACACTTGGACATTTCTGGGACATACCTGTCTGTACACATTTGTGTATCCTAAAACAAAGCTGTGAGGGAGGATACAGAAGTTATTATGCAGGTGCTATGTTTCGTAAGAAACAGCCCAGTAAGCAATGAGTTGAACCTGTGGTGTTCTAGGTGTAGTAATAAAGGATCAAATGCAGGCACAGAAGATGCACATTAATTTTATAAGCCCTCATTGAGCATCACAAAAATTGAGTTTTGTTATGATTAAAAAAAGTTTCAACAAGCAATAAAGACTCTATATCACAAAAACTACACAATGTCCAGACATAATTAAACCAAAGATCAATTCCAGAACTCTCCAAGCTTACCTTTGTTGCAGGTATCAAAGTGCTATTGGTTCTTTAATTTTGCGATGAAGGAAAACAAACTAATAATGCACAGGAATTCAATGTTCAGGCCTCACTGCAGTGTCCATACAACTGAAGATAATTTTAATCACAAAGTCCCGCCTCCACTAGGTCTTAGCCCAAAGTAGTGCTGAATGCAGCCTCTTCCCAAAGACGAGTTGTTCCTAAGAGTCTGTCAGAGCCTCAGGCTTCTCTGCTGCATTGACAAGCATGGTTACCTTCCCAATGCCAAAGCCACTTTTCAACCTGAGCCAGCTGAAGAGGACTAGGTATGGGGCGCAGACATTGATTCAGGTGTGTGTGTGTTGCGGGAGAGCAGAAGGAAGAAAATGGTGCAGTGCCTTTAAAGGACAAAAGCAGAAAGAGAGTCCACCCACCTAGACTTCTATTTCCAGCAGAACTATGCTACACAAGCAAAGGCAGAGTAACATTTCCAGAAAGGGCTTAAGGTTAAGGTTAGGGTTAGGGGTTAGGATTAGGGGTTAGGGTTAGGATTACGGTTATCAGGAAATCCATCATCTGCAACAAACCTGTGCTACAACTTGTGGTGAGCAGAGTCAGCCAGCCTCTCCAATAGACAGATAATAGGCCAGTGAGACCCTCACTCAAAAACAAGGTGAATAGAAACTGAAAAATGGCAGATAGCAGATACTTTCCTCTGTGCTTCATGTACACATACAGGCATGCACACACACACACACACATACTCTCTCTCTCTCTCTCTCTCTCTCTCTCTCTCTCTCTCCCAGCCTGCCTGCTTACCCCACTTCTCCTCCCCACCCACATGTGTAGTCCTAAGTCTGGGTTTGGAGAATAAATCTTATTTTCTCAGAGAAGGTAATAGTTTGGAAATGCTCACAGAATATTTTTTTGCATCATGGTATGTCCTATCTTTAATGTCATCATGGCTGATTCTTTGTCAACTTGACAGGAAGCAGAGTTATATAGGAAGAGGAATCCTGATTGAGAAAATGCCCAAGTAAATGTGCATATAACCGAAGATGATTTTAAACCATTTTCTTAATTAATGATTGGTATGATAAGGAGAGCTGACACACTGTGAAGCTGGTCCTGGGTGTACAAGAACACGGTATAAGCAAGCCGTGGATAGCCAGCCAGCAGGCAGCACAGGAATGAGCAGCACTCCTCCGTGACATCTGCTCTGGTTACTGCCAGACTGGTTCTTGCCCTGACTCTCTGAGTGATGGACTGACTATAGGCCGTAAGATGAAATAAACCCTGACCTCCTCAAGCTGCGTTTTGGTCGCTGTGCTTTATCGCAGCAATAGATTGCACTAGTAAGAGTACTCGGGAGGCTGAGGCAGATGACTCTCAGATTTGGGATAAAACTGTGCTACATACTGAGATCCTCTGAAAACACAAACATGAAACTTTATAACTTTTACCACTACTGTTTTATGGAGGGTTTTCATATGTAAGTGATTTGCTCTTTAGTTCTCTTTTTCTGTAATCTATTTTTCTGACCTTAGTATTACAAGAATACTAATATCATAGTAAGACTGGGAAAGATTTTCTCTTTTGGAGGAATTTGTTAGGGGTGGTCCTGAATTTTTAAATGATTGCCAAACTATCTATCCTGTTATTTCATTTATCAGAAGTTTTTAATTCCAAACAATTTCTCTGCCACCTTCTCTTTCTGCCCTCCCTTCCTCCCTGTTACTTACTCTTTTCTAGATATGGAGTCTTTCATGCTGCTCAGCCTGACTCAGACATTCGGGTTCAAGCACCCCCCTGCCTCAGCCTCCTCACAAGCTAGAACTAAATGCCAGACCTGACTAACTACTTGTTCCACCTCATGGGTTGATTTACTCTATCTAGGAAAGTTTCACTTCATTTAATTCATGTAGTTTGTCAAACAATTGTTCAAATATCCCTTTGCAATCACTCTCATTTCTGTAAGAGCAGCACTGACTCCTGCTCCCATCCATTTCTGATCTATATATAGTTCATGGTTTCAGCCTTTTCTTTGTTTTCTTATTTTTCCCCTTTATTTGTTGTCAATCCAGTTAAATGTTTGCCAGTTCTGATTTGATGTTTTAAAAACACCAACTTTTGGCATCATGGTTCCCATTTGGGTTTTAACTCTGTTTTGCAGCCATCTTTACTCCAATCCTGTTTTAAATCATTCCTGTGCCTAATTGGGGTTTCCCATGGTCTGAAGTAGGGGATTAAGTTCTCAGTCTGAGAACCACCTTTCAATCTGTGTTTACAGCTACACATTCCCTTCTGTGCAGATTTCACCAAATCAATAAGTCCTGGTTATTATTACTATTTTTTTTAACCACAAAAGTATTTTCTACTTTCTGTGTCAATTTTTCTTTGTTCTGTTGCTTGTGCAAAACATGTGCTTAATTTCCATATGTTCATGAGTTTTCCATCTTCTATTACTCATTTCAAATTTCATTCTATTTTGATCAGAGAGTATTTAGTGCACAATTTCTACCTCATCAAATGCATCCAACCTCTTTAATGGTATATGATAAGATCTAACCTTGAGTGTTCTATCCACTCTTACAAAAAGTGTGTTCTGCTGCTTAGGGATAAAAGATCCTATATTGACTTTTATTTTTGTCTTTTTAAGCTTTTAAAAATATTTTATTATTATCATTTATTACAATTTATTCAATTTGTATTCTGGCTGTAGCCTCCTCCCTTGTCTCCTCCCAATCCCACCCTCCCTCCCTCTTCTCCCCTAGGCCACTGACAGGGGAGGTCCTCCTCCCCTTTGATTTGACCCTTGCCTATCAGGTCTCATCAGGACTGGCTGCTTTGTCTTCCTCTGTGGTTTGGAAAGGCTGCACCCCTGAGGGAATGGTGATCAGATTGCCACCCACTGAGTTCATGCCAGAGAAAGCCCCTGCTTCCCTTACTAGGGACCCCACTTGGAGACCGAGTCTATGGGCTACATCTGAGCCACAGTTTTAGGTCCTCTCCATGCATGGTCCTTGGTGGGGGTATCATTCTTTTCAGGCCCCAGGCCTCAGTTTTTTTTTTTTTTTTTTTTGGCTCTGTTGGTCTCCTTTAGGGGCTCCTGTCCCCTCCAGGTCTTTCTATCTCCCCTTTCTTTCATAAAATTCCATGCATTCTGCCCAAAATTTGGCTATGAGTCTCAGCCTCTGCTTTGATCAGTAGAGTCT
Source organism: Psammomys obesus (assembly GCF_907164565.1). Taxonomy (NCBI): domain Eukaryota; kingdom Metazoa; phylum Chordata; class Mammalia; order Rodentia; family Muridae; genus Psammomys; species Psammomys obesus. Next base: position 9,210,707 of record NW_026596143.1, on the reverse strand, counting down.
TTCAGAGGCCCCGTGTGGAAGGTTCCTGTCTGCTCCTTGTCTTCTCCTGCTTCTGATGTCTATCATGTTTGTCCTTCTGAATGAGGATTGAGCATCTTCCCTAGGGTTTTAATTGTTGTTTAGCTTCTTTAGGAGTATAGATTTTAGTATGTTTATCTCATATTATATGTCTAATAATCTCTTCGGAGTGAGGATATACCATGTGTATCTTTCTGTTTCTGAGTTACCTCACTCAAGATGATCTTTTCTAGGTCCCACCATTTGCCTGCAAATTTCAGGATTTCTTTGTTTTTAATAGCTGAGTAGTATTCCATTGGGAAAATGTACCACAATTTCTGTATCCATTCCTCTGTTGAGGGACATCTAGGTTGTTTCCAGATTCTGGCTGGCAAGTAAGTTCTGATGCTGAAAAAGCATATGACAAAATCCAACACCCATTCATGTTTAAAGTTTTGGAGATATCAGGACTACAAGGCACATACCTAAACATAGTAAAGGCAATATACAGCAAGCCTATATAGCCAACACCAAATAGAGCTGCTATGAACATGGTTGAGCAAATGTCATTGTTGTATAGTTAGCAATTATGTTTTTTTTTTTTCCCATATGAAACTGAGAATTATTCTTTCAAGTTCTTTAAAGGATTGTGTTGGTATTTTGATGGGAAATGCATTGAATCTGTAGATTGCTTTTGGCAGGATGGCCATTTTCACTATGTTAATACTACTGATCCATGAGCACAGGAGATCTTTTCATCTTTTGATATCTTCTTCAATTTCTTCAGAGGCTTGAATTTTTTTTTTCATATAGGTCTTTCACTTGCTTGGTTGGAGTCATATCAATGTACTTTATATTATTTGTGACTATTGTAGATGGTGCTGTTTCCCTAATTTCTTTCTCATCCCCATTTTCTTTTGTATACAGGAGGGCTACTGATTTTTTTATGTTAATTTTGTATCCAGCCACTTTGCTGAAGGCATTTATCAGCTGAAGAAGTTCTCTGGTAGAATTTTTGAGGTCACTCAGGTATACTATCATATCATCTGCAAATAGTGATACTTTGACTTCTTCCTTTCCACTTTGTATCCCCTTGATCTTTAATTGTCTTATTTCTCTAGCTAGGACTTCAAGTCCTATGCTGAAGAGATATGGAGAGTGGGCAGCCTTGCCTTGTCCCTAATTTCAGTGGGATTCTCTCCATTGAGTTTGATGTTGGCTATAGGCTTGCTGTGTATTGCCTTTACTATGTTTAGGTATGTGCCTTGTATTCCTGCTATCTCCAGGACTTTAAACATGAATGGTGGTTGAATTTTGTCAAATACTTTTTCAGCATCAGAACTTACTTGCCAGCTTTTTGATCACTTCCTCCTGGAGGGACTGCCTTGCTAGGCCACAGGGGAAGAGGACATATTAGTTCTGATGCAACTTGATAAGCTGATGGGTGGATGGGAAAGGGAGCTCTCCTTTTCTAAGGAGAAGGGAAAGGAAGGTGGGATTTGGATGGAAAGAGGTATGGGGATACAACAAGGACATAAAGTGAATTATAATAATAATAATAATAATAATAATAATAATAAAAACTCAATTATGTTATGTAAACATGTTTTTGTTGTAATCCCAGGTGTGGGATATGGGGTTTCTTCAGATTGCCCACAGCAGTAAAGTATTTGTCTCCTAAGGATTCTGAGAAGGGCTCTCTGTCAGCTGCAGATAGTTTAATTCTGAGGACTCTGGAGAGGGAATAAATGCCAGAGCACAGAGAGAGGAAGAGTTGCACACAACAGAAAGAAGAAGGCTGCTGCTACTCTCCCCCCTGCTGCTCCTGGTCGCTGTTGATGCAGTTTGAGGAGAAGTTGGAGATATCCTGAAACAAAGATTGGACTTGCCCCCAAGGAACCCAAGGACCTTAACCAGCAGGAAGTATGCCCTTTCTCCCCCCCTAACCTTCTTTCTTTCCTCTCTGGTGTTGGGGTGTTGGAAGGGATTGAGGTGGAGAAGTTTAAACTTTTTTAAACTTAAAAAAGTTTAAAAAGTACGTGCTCCACAGGACAGTCAAAGTTACACAGAGAAACCCTGTCCCTAAAAAATACAAAATACAAAACAAAACAAAACAAAAAACCAAAAAAATATGGCAAACACACATGTTGAACTAGAAGTTAGGCAGGTAAGGAATATCACATTACTCTGAGGGCACCTACCAGTACCCTACCCCAGTAAGATGAGAGAAATCATGAGGCTCTGCTCCCTCACATATAGGCAAGACTGAATTTGAGGTCTCTGAGGATCTGTCTTCAGAACGGTCTCTCCAGTTTCTTGTCTGGCAATGTGATTTCTTACTAACATGCATGAGTACAGATGTGTGATATCATGGGCTTCAACAACATCAGTCATTATCCTGAGTCCTTCCTACTGTGAACTAAGTAAATGTCCCTTTATATAGCCAGGATGCCTCAAATATCTCACTAATAATATGATACCTTGAGGGGGTGTCTGTGACCTTCATGGCCAGCAGAGTGACCACTGGTCATGAGTCACCATGTGGTTACTGGGAATTGAACTCAGAACCTCCGGAAGAGCAGCCAGTGTTCTCAACCACTGAGCCATCTCACCAGCCCTATTTCAGGCATATGTAAGCACAGCACAATGTGGTGAAACTTTTTTCCGTTATAACTGACTAAATCCGGTGTTCACAGCAAAGCATAGATAAATCTCTTTGAGGTTCAAAGTAAGCTAAATACAGACCGTAGGCGACTACATGGAAACACTCAGCAAACTCCATAAGGGTAGGTTCTATAGACTGACTGAGAAAAACAAATTTACAATACGGGTCTTGGGAAGGGCCTTAAAGTTGGAAAGTCTCTGTCCACACAGATAGAAGAAAGGTCACGAGACTAGTAAGTATGCCTTCTCCCAACCTTCTGGGTGGATAACAGGTATGTATTCCCTCCTGGAAGGAGCAACCCTGTGTGTTTAAGATTCCAGGTTCCCCTAGTGCTTACTTACCTAGGAGCACAAAGACTTCGGGTATCCTCTAACACCCAACTGACTAACGAGGTAATCTTTAGAATTCCAAATTAGGGCTTGGACATTCCAACTCAATTCAAATGAAAAAAAAAACACCTTAAAGGTACGGGTCATCATTCTGTAATTTCTTTTTTTCTAGCAATGGTGCAGATGTTTGGGACTGAGCTATTATCTAGGACAAGTTATGGATGCGACAAGGATGCTAAGACAGGCTGTAAAGGCAAAGAGAAAACAAAGTGAACAACTTAGACAAGACCTGGCTTCCTGGGGAAGAAATCCACCAAGCCAAGCCAGTGTTTACACTGCCTAACCCTACTGTGTTAGCCTATTATGACTATTTCCTTGTGTGAAGAGGCATTTTAAATGCCAGGGAGCCGGAAGATAGGATTATGGTAGCTTTGGAGCTAAAAATTAAATCAAATCCTTTCAAGGTCTTGAAGCTTAAAGTCATGTTTATATAATAATGGCCAAATTTGCAAGAATGGAAAGGTCAGGCTGTTTTATTTACTGGAACCTTATAGGTACATCCCCAAAACTCATTTGGAAACCCCATTTGTATTCTGCAAGGCATTGAGAGAGCGTGTAGCAAATTTAAAGAAAGGATTTGGATCTGAATTTAAAATTAGTTGCAAGTTTTGACTTAGTATGAGGTATACAGGAGAAAGGAAATTTAATAGATAATACCTAAGGTTATAATAGATGCCTAAAGGCTAATAAAAAAAAAACATGGATAGACATATTTTCTTAGGGTTTTGTTGGCTGCAAAAATGTCATGTTTAAAAATTACTGGGATTGGATCCAGAAAGACAAACATTGAATGCTCTTTCTCATTAGACACACCTAGCTCCAAATATTCATATGTATGTATTCTGGAGCAACTCCAAACGCCAGGAAAGTAAAAAGGACCATGGCAGAGGTGACAGGGAGAGCAATAGAGAGTGGAATAGCAGAGCACAAATAATCTGAGGGGGAAAATGGGAAAAAAATAGAAAGGTAGAGTAATGTAATTATGGAAGAAGAAGGGTGAAAAAAACCATCACAGAGTGAATTCAATGATTTGGAGCTGCTTCTTCTTCTTCTTCTTTTTTTTTTTTTTTTTTTTTTTGGTCTCATAATGTTGTTTGGATATTTTTTTTTAAATTACCTTACTAGTATTTTGCTTATATATTATAGTTTCAGTTTTTTTTTTAAAAGGAGTTCATATGTTTGCATATATGTATATCTCTGCATGTGCATTTCTTTCCTCTTGTTTGTTTTGTTGTTTTTATTTCCCTGTTTGGTTTTTCCTTTTTGGACAAGCCTTGTTGTTTTCTTTTATTTCATTCTAAGTTTGTTTGTTTGTTCCTTTCTCTATATTTTAAATATTTATTTAATCACTTTACCGCCTGATTGTGGCCCCCTTCCCCATCTCCTCCTAGTCCCACCCTCTTTCACTTTCCCTCCACTCCCTCCTCTCCTTCTCAGAGAAGGAAGGGGAGGCACCCTGGCACCTCAAGATGCAGCAGGACTTCCTTTCCCACTGAGGCCTGATAAGGCAGCTCAGCTAAGGGAAAGGGATTTAGTGGTAGGTAACAGAGTCAGAGAGGGGCCCCTACTCCCATTGTTAGGGGACCCATATGATGATTAAGCTGCACATCTGCTACATATATGAAAGGGATCTAGGTCCAGCCCACGCACGCTCTTTGGTTGGTGGTTCAATCTCTGTGAGCCCCCATGGCCCCAGGTTAGTTTACTCTGTAGGTCTTCTTGTGGTGTCCTTGACCCCTCTGGGTCCCTCTGTCCTTCCTCCCACTCTTCCACAAAACTTCCTGAGCTTAGCCTATTGTTTGGCTGTGGGTCTCTGCATCTGATTCTATCAGCTGCTGGAGGCATCGTCTCAGAAGACAGTTATGCCAGTCCCCTTCTGCAAGTGTCAGAGGTTGGCTCTCTTCCACGGGGTGGGTCTCAACGTGGACCAGTCATTGGTTTGCCATTCCCTCAATCTCTGCTCCGTCTTAATCCCTTCACTTCTTGTAAGCAAGACAAATTTCCGGTCGAAGGTTTTATGGGTGGGTTGGTGTCCCCTTCCCACCTGGCGACAGCAGGTGGCAACTTCAGGCACCTCCACTTGTTAGGCGGCATCTCAGCTAGGGCCCCTACCATAGACTCTCAGGAGCCTCCCCTGTCCCAGAGATGCCCTTCCACCAATTCCCGTTCTCTTTCTCTCCGGTCCTTTTCCCTAACCCTCATGCTCCCCACACTTGATCTCCACCCCCAATACCCTCCCCACCTCCTTTCCCACCTAGTTTCCTACCTCCACTACTTCAGATGTCTGTATTATTTCCCCTTGTGAGTGAGATTCAAGCATCCTCCCTTGGCTTCCTTGGCTTCTTCGGGTCTATGAGTTGTTACATGGTTTTCCTGTACTTTATGGCTAATAGCAGCTTATAAGTCAGGACATAACACATGTGTCTTTCTGGGTCTGGGTTACCTCACTCATGATAATTTTTTCTGGTTCCATCCATTTGCCTGCAAATTGTACAATGTCTTTGTTTTTAATAGTTGAGTAGTATTCCATTGTGTAAATGCACCACATTTTAAAATTTATTATTATTTTTTTATTTTCTTATTTATTCTTCCACTGAGGGACTTTTCACCCTCTTCTATTCCTATTATTCTTAGGTTAGGTCTTTTTATAGTATCCCATATTTCCTTGATGTTTCTGTCAGGAATTTTTTTGATTTAACATTTTAGTTGACTGATGTATTAATTGCTTCTGTTGTGTTTTTATGCCTGAGATTCTCTCTTCCATCTCTTGAATTCTTTTGGTGATGCTTTGTGTCTGTTGTTCCTATTTTCTTCCCTATGACTTCTGTCTCTAGGATTCCCTCAGTTTGTGTGTGTGTGTGTTTTATTGCTTCTATTTCCATTTTCTGGTCTTGAATAGTTTAATTCATTTCCTTCACTTGTTTGTGTTTTCTTATATTTCTTTAAGGAATTTATTCATTTTCTCTTTAAAGTCCTCTACCTGTTTGATTTGTATTTTCCTATATTTCTTTAAGGAAATTATCAATTTCTTCTTTAAAGGCCTCTATATCATTTTTTTTTTTTTTGTGCTTCAGCTGTGTTATGATATTCTGGGCTATGAAAGCAAGGTTCTGGTGGTGCCATATTGCCCCATCTCTTATTGTTTGTATTCTTACTCTGGCCCTTAGACAGGTATTGCTATTTTAGGCCTCAGGTAATGCAGGCTGAGTTGTGGAGCAGAGAGCAGAGAGCTGGGTAGCAGGTGTGGTTTATCTCTGGTGGTTCCTGGTTGCTCCAGGCCTCTGAGAATGCAGGTGGGGCTGAGGTCTGTAAGGTGGAGCTTGCAGGGGCCAGGTAGTAGCTCACCCAGGGGCACCCAGCAGGCAGAGGGCTCCGGAATAGAGGTCTCACCTTTCTGTCTGGCGTGGGTGTCTGGGGCTTCTGGGAATGGAGACTAGGCTGTAGGCTGGGGGTGCAGGGCACAGGGGACCTGATCTTTAATTAAAAAACAAGCAAACAAATTTGAATTTCCACAAAATGTCCCCCGCTGGCTGCATTTAGACCATGGGCCTCAATCTATCTGATAAAGGCATTGCTTGGGGGAAAGGATACAGTTTTATTCGTAAACTTTAGACTTACCCTTTTGCTAAGGAACTCTGTATGGTGTAGGATTATATAATAAATACATGACGACAGGAGAGAGTTCTCCTTGGTAATTGTGAGTGCTGTGTTCACCTAAGGAAGGACTGCAAGGAGTTACAGGGACTGCATGACTGACAGTTGCTGTGTGCCATGGACCAGACCGACAGGCAACAAAATGTATTGCAATGACCTCTGGGAAGATGAGCCTTCAGTGAGAACTCAGTTTGGGTTTGGGATCGCCCCTGCTGGGGCTTAAATCCAGGGCCTGGCACAAGCTATGAGCATGATCTACCATGGAGCACATCTCAGTGCCATGAGAGGTGTTTCCCAGAAGCACTCCAGTTGTGACACTAAGAGAATCAAAGTCAGTTTTTCTGCTGGAAAAATAAATGTGTAGAAAGGAAGAAGGCAGAGATCTTGTGACTGTTGGAGACTAGAGCACGGAAAACAGTGTCGTTGCTCAAGCAGTGCACCTTAGGAAGTGAAATGTGATTATGGACTTCGAAGGAGGCCTCATGTGTGATTAGGGAACATTTTTTTTTTTTTTTTAGCCTCAAAGCCAGGCTTTTCCTGCCACCTAGTGGCTACTGCTTTCAATTAAAATAAATTTAATTACAAGTATAAAGACGACTATTTCCATGTGTTACAATCTTAAAAATACTTTTATTTATTCTTTGATGATTTCAGTCATGCAGTTGGTCAAATTCACTTCCCCCTCCCTCTAACTCCTGGATCCTCCTCCAAAAACCCTGTCTTATTTACTGTTGTATTGCTGTGAAGACATACCATCCAAGGCAACCCATAAATGAAAGGATTTTATTGTGGGCTTGATTACAGTTTTAGAGGATTAATTCATGTCATCCTGGTGGAAAGCATACAGGAATGGTGTTGGAGCAGTAGCTGAGAGCTTTATATCTTGATCCATAGGCATCAGGTACATATGCACACACACACACACACACACACACACACACACACACACAGAGAGAGAGAGAGAGAGAGAGAGAGAGAGAGAGAGAGAGAGAGATTCTCTTCTAGGCTCTGGACAACTCCACTTCAAGGTTGCTGCTATTCTTGGTGATCATTCCATGGTACTGGTATCTCCAAAACACTGGGGCCTTCTGTCCCAACTGGGCTGCACTTTCACCAATAACCTCTCAGAGGCTTGCTTCTTGGTGCCAAGCCTCAACTTCTCTGCACGATCCCCTTCAATCCTGGGCCTTCAACTGTTACTTAGGCTGCACCTTCACCAATAGCCTTCCCTGGCCTCTCACAGAGCCATGCCTCAGCTGCTCTCTATGACTCCTTCATGCCACCTGGGTGACTCTTACACATGACCAAGTCCAGCTGTCAACAAAAGGCACAACCCTGGCTGCCTCTACAGCTTCTGTGTGCCTGATTCCTAGGAAACACTTCCCGGAAGATTTCACCTCAGTGAGGCTGGTCTCTTCTTAATTACTGCTAATTTTTCAGCTCCAGCCAACCAGAAACGAGTATCCCAGAAAAGCAAAGGTTAGTAGGTCTGGTATCTTATTAATCACAGCTGATCCTTGAGTCCCAGCTAACCAGAACCGCAGAACCTTAATTCAAAGTGACAAGTCACTCAGATAGAGTCTTTAAACTTCCCTCTGAAATGTCACAAGCCAGTCCCCCACCTTCTGCATTGCCCTCAACATTCTTATCTTCCAAGCTCCTACAGAAAAGCTCACCAGACACTGGACACTCAGTGACTTCTCTTGCACAAAGTTCCTTCTACAGTTTTCTCTAAAACAATGTGGTCAGGTGTGTCACAGCAATACTCCATTCCTGGTACCAACTGGACATAAAGTTGTTCAGCAGCCTCCCTCCCCCCCCCTTAAAATAACACAGTGATTTCAATTAGTATTGCCAATAAGGGTGTAGGGCTATTCACTTGAGCAAGAGTAACCTGCTTGGGACCATACGTCTAAAGAAAGCTGACTTTCTTTTCCCAGTAGCCAGTCAGCAAGTGTTTTTAGGACCTCAGGTAAAGGAGAGATTCATAGGCTCACTCATGGTTCTATACCAATTGGCTTGATCTTGTTTAGGCCTCGTGCAGGCAACCACAGCTTCTCTGAACCCTTGAATTCCACAGTCTTGCCATGTCCTGAAGATGCCGTTTCATTGCCTTCTTTCCTGATTTCTCTCTTTGATAATCTTTTTTGATCTTTTCTCACCTTCTTCTGCAATTTTCCCTAAGTCTTTTGGAAAGAGGGTATTAGAGAGATTTTATTTTATTTTATTTTATTTTATTTTATTTTATTTTATTATTTTATGGTGGATCACTCCACAGACATTTATTCTTTGCTCTTTGACCAGTCGTGACTCTGTGTTACAACTGCTGTCAATTGCACAAAGAAACTTTACTGGGAGCTGCATGGATTTGTGGATGTAGAGATGGTATTTTGAAGGTAGTTTGATATTATGTTTAGCAAAAATAACAATAGTAGGCGGGAGAGAGGCTGGCCAAGTTGCCTCCCTTGATTAATGCTGGAAGAGCTAAAGCAGGAAATGAGGGGACTAAATGAGGAAACCAGAGAAGTCAAGGCAGTGAAGAAATTTTCACAAAAGGTTCTTTTTTAAATAGGATTTTTGATAATAGAGTTATGAGTTTACAGTTATTCAGAGAAGTCTGCTTCATAGGCAGCATGATCAAGGTTATATAAAGCACAACAATGCTATCTGTCCTCAGAAAATGTCTGAAGATGGGACCATTACTTACTCTAACAGTTCTCTAGAAACTGAGGAAGGTTGTAGGCATCCCTATGTTATTTTCACATTTATTGTCATTCTCAAGTCCCCTCTTGAGAAACATAAACATTGCCATATTCCCAACCACACTCCATCCCTTTGTTCTGTAAATATCAGAGTGGTATCCTCAGAACCCCTTTCCTTGCTTGGGTGGCATCATTGTCTGTCGTTGCTGACTGTGACCTGGAAACACATCATGTATGATTTTCTCCAGTGGCAGAACTACCTTTGTTCCACAAGTTCTGCTTGGGCACCAGTGTCACAGAATTTGCTCCGGAGAAACCAGATCCCCAGACAAGTAACAAGTTATCTTACATTATCACTCAAGGGCGACAATGGCCATTACACAAAACTCTTTGAATGTCTAATCACCATTCATTTTATGTCGTGGGGACTGGAAGGAGCCAGACTGGGAATACTTAAGGTTATCTCCTCTTGACTCTGTGTCTCTTTAGCTGGGAACAAACCTTCAGACCCAGTTTTTCCACACACGTCCTCCTAACCATCTGGATGTACCCAGATACAGCTCCCTAGCCCTCGAGCTCTCACCTGTTCTAGAAGGAGATGAATGTTTAGAAATGTGTTATTTTCTCCATGTTCACAGAAGAACTGGTACTCTAGAAAAGGGATCACAGCAGTGTGGACACATAGAACACCTGCAGAAGAGGCACTGTGAACTGTGCACTATATGGACACAGGACATCTGCAGAAGCACTGTGCAGTGTGAACTATTTGGTTTTGTGAGATTTCAAAGTCAACCACTGTTTTCTTTTCTTTAAAGTGAGCCCATAGTGTCTATGCTAATTTTTAGACATCTCAGGACCAGTATTATCTTCAGATGCCATAAGTGGCCAGGTACTTTTTGTGTTTTAGCATAAGTGCCAAGTTTACCTAAGATTTCTGGGTAAACACTAGTCTCAAATACACAATGGCTTTTTAGCTCTCTACCTAGATATGTGCCAAAACATGCACTTTAAAGCACAACTAATGTTCCTAAAACAGAGTAATGTAAATGTTCTGACTGGTAAAGATTCTAGTGTCTTAGGCACTTTGTGTTGCTGTGATAAAATACTCTGCCAAAAGCAACCAAGGAAGCAAGGTTATCTTGGCTCATGGTTTCAGGGTATCCATCATGATATAGCTGGTCACATCATATCCATAGTCAGAAAGCAGAGACCATTAATGGGATTACTCAGGTAGCTTCTTCCTTTTGTCACCCAGGGCCCTACCACAGGGAATGGTGCTGGCCTTTTTTTAGGGTAGGTATTCCCATCTCAACAAACACAATCATGATTATGCCCTGAGGCCCACAAATCAGGTTGGCCTGGAGTTTTTTTGTTTTTGTTTTTGTTTTTTTTTTCTGGGTGATTTCAGACCTTATCAAGCTGACAATATGTACTATCGCCGTTACTTACTGTAGTCTAGCTGACACACACTGTATACATGGTTTAAAAAAACTCACCATATTTAAGTATCGCACACATGTATATACAATTATTACATGTAAAGTTTTTAAAGCCTCACAAAAAGAAAATAATACGGTGAAACTTTAAAGAAACCACACAATCATTGTTCTTCACATTTTACAATAGAGGGAAAAAAAGTAATAATTCTCAACACTTCTTGAGCACAACATTTTGAAGCAGACATTGAGAATGGGAAAAAAATAATCCCTTCTCTGTGATTTCATTAATGAGCTTTTAGGCATCTAATACTATTTTAGCTTTAGTCTAATGAATTTACTCTCTCCAAATATTCATATTGAGTCCAAACTTATGATTATGTACAAAATTTTAATTTCAGACAAAAATATTATTTGATTAAACAAGCTCTTTCAGCGTCTTGCAGAATACGTGTTGGGGGTTCTGTAAATATTTGTGGAATGTGGCTCAAGGCTCCAGTAAACAAAACAGCTTGACCTTTTATCTTTACAATTTGGGCATTGTTATATAAACATGACCTTAAGCTTCAAGGCTTTGAAATGATTTGATTTAATGTTAGCTTGAAAGCTACCATAATCCTGTCTTCTGGCTCCCTGGCACTTAAAATACCTCTTCACACAAAGAAATAGTCATGATAGGCTAAGCCAGTAAGGTCAGGCAGTGCAGCAGTGGCTTAATTTGGTGGATTTCTTTCCTCAGAGGCCTAGATCTTGCCTAAACTATTCAAACTTTATTTTCTCTTTGCCTTTATAGCCTCATTGTCTTAGAATCCGCTGTTATCTCCTTGATTTTGGGTAATAGATTAATCTCTCAAACACTTGTACCATTGCTAGAGAAATAAATCACAAAATGATGACCTGTGTCATTAAGATGTTTTCCTTTCATTTGAGTCATGTTGGACAAT
>NW_026596143.1:9192076-9198910 GCF_907164565.1 Psammomys obesus | reverse complement strand
TGAGTCATGTTGGACAATGGAATTTCCAAAAGCTAATTTCGAATTCTAAAGGTGACCCCATTAGTCTGTTGGGTATCACTATTAATGAAATATGTGAGGCACCCTGACTATATATTTAAAAAGCAGATTTATTAGTTCATGGTGGGGAGGCTCGAAAGTTATGACTGACATTGTCTAAGCTCTGGCAAAGACCCTCAAGGGCATGGTCTCACACGTCTGCATGTGGGTAAGAAATCACATTGCTAGACAGGAAGCTAGAGAGACTAGGTCTCCAGTGAACCCAAGCTCTGTCTTGCCTGTATGTGAGGGAGCAGGGCCTCATGATTTGTCTCATCACACTGGAGTCAGGCATCTTCAAGTTCCTTCAGATCAATGCCATCTTCCTTACCCGCCTACCTTCTGCTTTCTGGGTGCGTGTATGCCATGTTTTAATGTTTTGCACCTGAGATCTTCCTTCCTTGCAAGGCCAGCAATGCAAAAAAAAGGTTTTTTTTTTTTATTTTGTTTTTGTTTGTTTGTTTGTTTTATTTGAAGCGGGGAATGTTGCATTTTAGTCAGGTTCCTATCTTCAGGGCTTTCCACTGTTTCAGATGGGAAAAAACACACTGGGGTTTCTCTATGTAGAATTTGTAGACATGTGGTCACACTATGAAATCTACAGTGTTATCTTCTGATTCACCATTATTAAGAAACAATTAGCAATTTGTCTCATTCCTCAGGTCCAAGTATCCTCAAAAACCTTCTTTTAAGGATATCTGATTCCCTGAATGCCCAGCACCTGACCTATACTTGCAGCCGAATGAGCGGTTCCAAAGTCAACTGTATGACTGACAAGCTTACTTTCTGCAGAGAAGGTCCTCCCTGAGACCAGAATGGAATCTGGGGTGTAACAGGGTGTTTGCTATTCCTGAGATAGCACTATGTGCCTTGAAGGGGGAAGTTGGATCTGGAAAGTTTTCAAAAGGGTGCATATTAAAGGCATTAAATATTTACAGTGGGAAAATTCACTTAACACAAAACAACACAGTAATGGAGATACAGACGAACAGGGTAAAGTCACAAAGACCCAAAGGTAGAAAGACAAATGTGAATCCATTCATATTGTTGGAAGCACAGAGTGTGGATGACACAAATAATACAGCTGAAGGAATAGGTGGTTGAACTAGATTAAAACTGTATTTACCTTTATGTTGTCTACAGGAAACACACCTGTTACAAAGATGCAGAGAGGTTTGGCTTAGTAAGAAGATTTTAAAATACAAAGCAGCTAGAACTATCTACAGTAATATCAACATTAAAATAAAAAAATAATGCTAAACATCAATAAACATTTAAGAAATGTGAAGCAGCCAATGTACCAGTAATGCACAATGGTTATAAGGATGTAGGTATCAAATGCCAGGGCACCAATTGCATGAGGTGAGACAGATAGAAATGAACACAGGAAACACAGCAGAAATAACGGAAACAGCTGGAGAGGCCAACGCCTCACTTTAGCCAACATCTGAAATAACAAGGCACAAGGGCAAGATTCCACTGGAACAGCATAGTAAATCAACCACACTCTGCAGGTATCTATGTGACTTTTTATCCCTAAGCAGTAAGACACTTTTTTTTTTTTTGCATTAGTAGATAGAACACTCCAGGTTAGTTCATATCATAGGCTGATAAAGGGATGGGATACATTTAATGGAGGTAAAGTTGTACAATGCCTATTTTCTGATCACAATGGAATAAAATTTGAAATGAGTAGCAGGAGATGGAAATCTCATGAACATATGGAAATTAAGCATACATTGTTGTATAACTGATGGGACAAAGGAAAAAAATGACAGGGAAAGTAGAAAATATTTTTTGTTAAAAATAATCATGACTTATGAAATCTTGTGAATGTAGTGGAATCTCACAGAGGGGGATGTGGAGCTGTAAGCATACAAATTGATAGTGGTTCTCAAACTAAGAACTTAATCTTCTTTAGATCAGGGAAACCCCAAGTAGGCACAGGAATGATTTAAAACAGGATTGGAGTAGAGAGGGCTGTAAAACACAGTTAAAACCCAAAGGGGAACCAAGATGCCAAAAGTTGGTGTTTTTCAAACATCAAATCAGAACTGGCAAACATTTAACTAGATTGACAGCAAATAAAGGGGCAAAGTAAGAAAACAAAGAAAAGGATGAAGCTATGAACTATAGATCAGGAATGGACGGGGAGCAGGAGTCAGTGCTGCTCTTACAGAAATGAGAGTGATTGCAAAGGGATATTTGAACAATTGTTTTTGACAAACTACATGAATTAAATGAAGTGAAACTTTCCTAGATAGAGTAAATCAACCCATGAGGTGGAACAAGTAGTTAGTCAGGTCTGGCATTTAGTTCTAGCTTGTGAGGAGGCTGAGGCAGGGGGGTGCTTGAACCCGAATGTCTGAGTCAGGCTGAGCAGCATGAAAGACTCCATATCTAGAAAAGAGTAAGTAACAGGGAGGAAGGGAGGGCAAGAAAGGGAAGGTGGCAGAGAAATTGTTTGGAATTAAAAACTTCCAATAAATGAAATAACAGGATAGATAGTTTGGCAATCATTTAAAAATTCAGGACTACCCCTAACAAATTCCTCCAAAAGAGAAAATCTTTCCCAGTCTTACTATGATATTAGTATTCTTGTAATACTAAGGTCAGAAAAATAGATTACAGAAAAAGAGAACTAAAGAGCAAATCACTTACATATGAAAACCCTCCATAAAACAGTAGTGGTAAAAGTTATAAAGTTTCATGTTTGTGTTTTCAGAGGATCTCAGTATGTAGCACAGTTTTATCCCAAATCTGAGAGTCATCTGCCTCAGCCTCCTGAGTACTTGTATCCGTGCTGTCTTAGTTGGGATTTCTGTAGCTCTGATAAAACACAGTGACCAAAAGGCAAGTTGGGGGGTGGGGGGAAGTTTATTTCATTTTACAGCTTATAGTGCATCATTCAGGGAAGTCAGGGCAGGGCTGGAGCTCATGGCAGTAACTAGATCAGATGTCATGCAGGAGTGCTGCTTACTGGCTTGGTACCCATGGCTTGCTTGCATGGCTTTCTTGTACGCCCAGGACCAGTTACCCAGTGGGCAGGGCTCTCCTTTCTACATCAGACATTAAGAAAATTATCTAAAACCAACTTCAGTTATATGCACATTTATTCAGGCATTTTCTCAATCAGGATTCCTTTTTACTATATAACTACATTTTCTCAAGTTGACAAAGAACCAGCCATGACAATAAGGAAAGGGCATACCATCATCATAGAATGTTCTATAAGCATTTCTAAACTATTACCTTCTGTGAGAAAATATGATTTATCCCCCAAGCACAGATTTAAGACTAGGCTACAGAGATGAGAGAGAGAGAGAGAGAGAGAGAGAGAGAGAGAGAGAGAGAGAGGAATAGTGTGTGTGTATATGTGTGTGTGTGCATGTTTGTATGTACACATCTGCTATCTGCCATTTTTCAGGTTCAATTCACCTTGTTTTTGAGTGAGGGTCTCACTGGCCTATTACACTGTCTATTTGAGAGGCTGGCTGACTGTTTACCATTGGTTGTAGCACAGGTTTATTGTAGATGATGGATTTCTTCTGTCTGGAAATGGTTACTCTGCCTTTGCTTGTAAAGCATAGTTCTGCTGGGAATAGAAGTCTATGAGGGTGGACTCTCTTTCTGCTTTTGTCCTTTAAAGGCACTTAACCATTTTCTTCCTTTTGCGCCACCCTCCCCTACCTGAATCAATGTCTACACCTCATATCTCTTCAGCTGGCTCAGGTTGAAAAGTGGCTTTGGCATTGGGAAGGTAACCATGCTTGTCAATGCAGCAGAGAAGCCTGAGGCTCTGACAGACTCTTAGGAACAACTCATCTTTGGGAGGAGGCTGCATTCAGCACTACTTTGGGCTAAGACCCGGTGCAGTTGGGACTCTTATTAAAATTATCTTCAGTTGTATGGACACTGCAGTGAGGCCTGAACATTGAATTCCTGTGCATTATTAGGTTTGTTTTCCTTCCCTGCCAAAAAAAAAAAAAAAAAAAAAAAAAAAAAAAAAAAAAAAAAAAAAAAAGAGGAGCAATGCAGCACTTTGATACCTGCAACAAAGGTAAGCTTGGAGAGTTCTGGAATTGAGCTTTGGTTTAACTATTTCTGGACATTGTGTACTTTTTGTGATATAGAGTCTTTATTGCTTGTTGAAACTTTTTTTAATCATAACAAAGCTCAATTTTTGTGAATGCTCAATGGGGGCTTATAAAATTAATATGCATCTTCTGTGCCTGCATTTGATCCTTCATTACTACACCTAAAACACCACAAGATTCACCCCATTGCTTAGTGGCTGTTTAATATGAAACATAGCACCTGCATAACAACTTCTGTATCCTCTCTCACAGCTTTGTTTTAGGATACACAAATGTGTACAGACAGGTAAGTCCCAGAAATGTCCAAGTGTATAATATCACTGGGCTATGCTGTGAATGAGCCACATGTGAATTTTTCCTCAGTTCTCTGGAAGAAGATTCTCCTCAGAGGGACAGAGCTGGTCATGGACACCGAGATCAGCCTCAGAGCTTTAAAAATGCATTAGCCTGAGTCAGAACCCAGGTCTGTAGAAGCAGCATTTCTGAAGAAAGGGCTCTGAATCCCATCATCACCTTCCTTGGAAAAAACAGAGGAGAAAGAGGTGGTGTCTTAGACAAAGCCCTGTAAAGCCCTGTAGCTACACCTGGGACACACCTGTGATCATCAACAGCTGGAAGAGACAAGGGAAGATTCTTAACAGCAGCTTACAGGAGAGCCTTGCTTTCCCAACCAAATTTTGGGCTTTCAGCCTCAGAGCTATGAAATAATAACATTTTGTGGTGTTTGCTCATCAAGTTTACAGTGATTTATTATTGGTCCCTAGGAAATCAACAGGACTTGGTATGGTTTTCTCATTTCTAATCACACATCTCAAACTCCTGCAGTGGAATAAAATTTATTTCACACACTTCTGGGTTCTAGGGCAATGGTAATGAAACTCGTTTGGTGTCATGAGACTTACAGTTTAGGCACATTTATTTGTATGTTGAAGACCCCAGAAGTTTGCTCTGCAAAGCGAGAAATCCAGAGGCTGGAAAGGAGCTGCAGAATTCCCAGAATCCTGTCTTGGGAGTCCTTTGCACTAGAGTATGTCCTTCACTGGAAGTCTCTGAGTGGTGCCCATGGCAGGGCTAACAACACTCTCAAAGCTGGGTGTGGCTCAGCTGGAGAAGTCTCCCTGGGTTTCCCTCCCCAGCAGTGTAAGGAGAAAACCACAGACTTAGCTGTGCCTGTCCCCACTCTTCTCCCAGAGCTCAGAGTCTGCCTGTCTGAGACCAGACTCACCTACCTGGGGTTTCTTGCCTGGCATTAGCTGCAGGCCCAGCTCCATTTTCCAATCAGCCCTGACTTTCACAGCTCTGTGCACAGGAGAGGATCAGAGGGACAGGGGGTGGAAGCTGTGCTGACACTGACCCAGTTCAGAACCAGCTCTGAAGCACACTCAATGTATAAAGTATTCATGGCTCTAAAAGCCTGTCAAGGGCTTTTAGAAAGTATTTGCTTAGGTCCAGCTGGATGCAGATTGGCATTCTAGCTCAGCCACTTACCAGCTCTGATGGGGCTTTAGGAAAGTTACTTAACTCCAGGATTGTCACTGTTCTCACCTCCAAATGAAGTCCTGCCTCACAGTGAGTCATGGCTGGGGAATTAACAGGGAGAATTAAAAGGACTAATCCAGTGGCTGGCAGACAGGAAGTGCTCAGTGTTGCTGAGGTGGCTCATCCTTGCCCACCATTGTCACCATGGTGATGGCTCTGTGCTTTATCCCACCCCTGTTCCTCAGGTTCTTCTTTGTCTTAAGATTTAGTGGATAAAAGGTGGGCATGGTAGGGATATTTTGAGGTCCTTCTTTTAATTAGCAATTAAATGTTTTTCTTTGGCTCCAAATCATTACTATTTTCATTACTTGATCTATTGATTTCTTTTCTTGCATGCAGTGGAGTTGTTAAAATAAACTATCAGAGAGGACAAAGTTCAACATAAGTATGTATTTGAAAAAGCACACGATATAGTATTTATTGTGCTACCCTGCAGTGGATTTACAAATTATGCATATTTAAAGGCCTTTTCATGTGTATGTTTTATAGACAGATCGTTTTCTTGTTGTGAATTTAAGTTGAATTGACAGTTGGACAGAGCTCTGTAGAATGTTCATTCATGCATTTTCTGTGTCAAAAAAACCCCTCAAACTTCAAAAGAGCACATACTCAATCTTATATAACCATGTCAAAAGTGCTCCCTTGTTTTGAGGACAGGTTGAGGTAATGCAGTTTGTAAGCAAGAAAAGGATAACCTTAAAATAATTTTTATAATAAAAGTTTCGTGTTTACAAAGGTTACTTTGCAATAACATGCCAATTGTTGTTAGTATTTATAAATTTAAAAAAGAGAATTAAGTTTTATTCTGTGAAACCATCATATTTCAATTTCCTAATGTATTAGCTCTAACAATGTATACTAGTCTAAGATTTTTTTCCCCTTCTTTGCCTTACTAGTGATGTAACCTGGGGCCTTGCACTCACCAGCATGCATTTTAACATTAACTATACCCCCAACCCTGAACCCAGACTCTCTAGGTAGCCCTGGCTAGAGTCAAATACAAGACCCTCCTCCTCAGTCTCCTGAGTGCTGAGCTTGTAAGTGTGCATCACAATTCCCAGCTAAGAATGTTTTATCTATTTATTTTATCTATCTATCTATCTATCTATCTATCTATCTATCTATCTATCTATCTATCTAT
>NW_026596143.1:9184791-9192066 GCF_907164565.1 Psammomys obesus | reverse complement strand
TATCTATCTATCTATCTATCTATCTATCTATCTATCTATCTATCTATTTAATTTTTCTTTTTTTGCTATTTATTTAGTGAGGCAGGGCTTCATTTACACTCATCCAAGGCTTGGCTGAAGTGCCTTGTATAACTAAGGATGACCTTGAACTTCTGACACTCCTGCTTCCACCACAAGGTTTCTGGGATTACAGGTGAGTACCACCTCATCCACTTTATACATCCTTGCAGACTTTGCCCAGGGCAAGTGCTCTCTGGACTCTACCACACTCTTGGTCTTCAGGATTTTTTTTTTTTTTTTTGCATTCTAATGGAAGAGAGAAAGAAAGGGTTTGGATTTGTGTGGATGAGGAAGTGGGGAGGGTATGGAGGTAGAGGGGAAATGAATCAGAATATCGTATATGATTAAAAAATCATTTTCAATAATAACCAATAAATACACTTTTTGTTTCTTAAAACAACAACAAAAACAGGACCTGGTACCTATATCAGAGTGTAACATAGACCTCTTAAAGAGGAGGGGTAGATTTGAAGGATAAAGGAAGAAACATATCTAGGTCACAGACTTTTTGTAATATAGTTGGAGTCCCAGACACCATTAATAGTGGGAGACATAGAGAGTCTTCAAAATATGGTACAAATAAAAAAAAACAATCAATCTGGAGACTCAGGGAGATTTCTGAATCCTGAGCACAATGAATGAAGAGAAATTCAAGCCCACACAGGACAGAGTAAAATGTTAAATACATATTGAACAAAACATGCATTTTCTAAGATGACCACTCTTTTAGGAAAAATAATTCAACAAGAGTTTTACCAACAGAAGGAAATCAGGAAGGAGGGGAACAATACCTTCATCATTTTGAAGGGATAGCTCCCAGCTTCTAACTCTTTCAATGAAACTCTCCTGAGAACGAGAGAGTTTGGAAGGTAAGCATTAAAGGGAAATGTAAGAGAAAACGATCTGGGGAAGGGTTAAATCAGTAGGCAAATTTAATGAAAACTGATGAAATACTTTGACTTTATTTTCCAACATTAAATAAAAAGCACAAAATCCTCCCAACGGGTTTCAGTTCTATAGACATCAGTTGCCATTGTGGAAGGCTGTTTTCCTACTCACTGGGATCACATATAGCAGCTCTCACAGAGAATTCTGCTTACCCGTGGGATTTCCAGCCCTGTGAAGAAGCCTGCCTGGGAGAGAGCCAGTGCACCTGGGCTGCAGTAGGTGGGGTAGCAGAGAGCAAAGAGGAAGATGTCTGTTACTTGCTCTGGTACCACAGGTCCAGGGACCGGTCCTCAAGGCTGGGTACAGTGCAAGTACTGCGAGCTCACATGACTCTAGCAGTAAACAGAGGCAGCCCTGGGCACTGAGTACTGGGGTTTGGAATCCCTCATGGTTCGTCCTTGGCCATCTTCATGGTCTCCTTAGCACAAGATGGCCATCAAATTTCAAAACAGAAGTGGAGGTTGTTGTAAACATTTTTTTTTTTTTCAGTTTGTACTCCTGAACAACTGTCAAAACTGACATCCTATGGGATGTTTAGTTAAGAGTCTACAAAGCGGATCTTTGTATACCTTAAAAGACCTAAAAAAAGGAGGTAGTTGTCCTGAAGTGTATGTTTGTGTGTGTGTGTGAGAGAGACAGAGACAAAGAGACAGAGACACACAGAGAGAAAGACAGATAGAGGACACACAGAGAGAGACAGAGAGAAAGGGTGAGGGAGAGGCAGAGGGAGAGGGAGAGTGCCCTGAAAAGGGTCTGGAGACCATCCTGCTTTGAAAATTAGCCTCTCTTGGAAGGTGTTCTCAGCTTTGCCACTGTTCTTCATATTTTTCACAGCCTACGTGTGGGTCCGAGTGAGTGAATGCTTACCTGCTTTGGCCTTTTCTTGGCACAGGGCTCTGTTGGTCATGCACTGTGGACTCTGGAGCTCCTGGAGTCTTGGGCTGTAGTGGGAAGGAACACAGTATGGGCAGAGGTCAACTGAATAGGGGATGGGTGTGGTCAGGATTTTTGGGGAGACCTGGAGGAGAAGAATTAGACAAGGTAATAGATAAAGTAGGAAGGGTGAGGTGAAAGTTCACTTTCCAGGAGTTAAGTTGTGGCTGGTGACTTGTGCTGGGAAGCCTGGTGGCTGCTGAAGGAAGAAGGGAGGTGAGCCAGTGAGGAGACAGAGAGGAAGAGGGGGAGAAAAAGGAGGAAGACTATGACTACAAAGATTACAACAATCATGTCAACAAAGGGGGCGTGCAGGGTAGTGAGGCTCAGGCATTGTTTGGGGTGTTGGTACCCAGAGAGCCATTAATGTCCTATTGTAACCTGTGACACATAACTTTAACCAAAACAAGGGTTCTATGTGGCACATTAGCATTCCAAACAATCCTCCATTAATCGAAGATGTGTAGGGGAAGTAGAGCAAACGCATACGGCAGGGTCAAAGGGTAGAGGTAGAAGGACGCATAAGTGTATTTCATTTAATTTGAACGGTGTCTTTTGGTTTCTTTTCAAAATTTTTCCATTTGATGACAAATTGCCATCATCTCTGAAATCGTGAAGTCACCATCCCGTTACTACTTTAACCTGCCCTAGTTAGCTTTTGTCAGTTTGACACACACCTGTATGTCTATATCAGAGACGAGAAACTCTCAATTAGAGAATCACCTTCAACAGACTGGTCTGTGGGAATGCCTGTGAGGGCATTTTCTGGATTGCTGATGGATGTGTGATGGTCCAGATCCCTGTAGATGGTGTGGTGTCATGGCGGATGGGCTTGGTCAGTGTTTGAAGGGAAACTGAGGAAGCCATCTGTGAGCAATATTCCTTTACGGTCTCTGACTCAGTTCTTGCCTTGGCTTCCTTTGATAATGAATTATAACCCATGAGCCAAGTAAATCTCGGTTTAGCCAATGTTTAAACACAGCAACCTAGAGGCAAGCCGAGGCACTGCAACTGCTGAATTGTGAAGGTTGGCGGGGCCCGGATAAACAGCAAGGAGGATCAGCTGAGGAAAAGAGATGCAGATCACATTCAGAGGAATTTTTATTTTATTTTATTATTTTATTTTATTTTATTATTTGCGACAGAGTCTTTGCCATCCTCATTTTGTCCTCCGCTTTCAACCAAACTTTAATATATAGACTGCTTTCCCACTGTTACAAGTCTGAAAGGGGGCGAACATTCCTTCACGCCGCCCCTAGACTGGAGCCCGCTTCCCAGCGCAGATTGGATAGGCGAGGCCTTGCGTGTGCCTACTCAGAACCTTTACCCAGAGCCTCAGAGATGCCACCGGTGTCAGAGCAGCTCGCTCTTGCTTACTTGTGCAAACTAGCACGTGCACATTGTGTTGGGAAGTGTTGCTTGGCAACGGTGCTCCTTCCAACTGTATAAGGCTTTGGTTGGCAGACGTTTAAGCCATGGCGTTTAAGTCTCTGTGCAAATGCTGCTGGTTTTTGCTAAGACCTAATACTGGGCTCCGGGACCAGAAAAGATGAGAGGTTGGGAAGGGACCTCCTAATGACCTTTGCCATGAAGAAGATCTTAGGGGCTAAGAAAAAGACACCCCTGGGTTTCTGCGATGGCCCACAGATGACCGCCTCTGAGTTTTTCTTCGGTGACTTTCCAAACTATCCAAAATACCATACAACATACAGACCCGTGGGGCAGATCCACCGGGTTGCCGCTGAGGGCGATGCAGCCCGGATGGAGATTCTCATCACGCTTGGGCAGTGCAGCGTGTATGACCGAGACCACAAGAACAGGTAATAGCGGGGGAGAGAGCAGCTGTCCACCTCGTGGGCGGGCCTGTGTAGGAGAAGGGCCGTCTCCCTGGCTCTCCTGAGAGCCCGGATGGGTGGCGAGGAAAGGGGTCTGTCCACCCCTGAGACCTGCGCGCCTGGGAGGGATCCTGAGCTGCCCACAGGAACTTCCAGTTACTTCCCAATCTCCCTCTGCTTAGTCCAACAGAGCTGGCAATTGTAGCCCTGCCAACTCTAGCAAGTACCAAAGCACTGAGGTCTCCATGGCTGGAGATCTGTACTTTCCACTGAGAAAGTATTGACTGGGGTCTGGGGCTAAAGTGAGGCGTGTGTTCTATTCACAGCGCACGCATGGATCTTTGGTACTGTGTTAAGAAAAACGCCACATGTTCCAGTGGTGGTACAAATCGGAGAGCTTCCATACTGCTGTTGAGAAAAAAAAGAATGAGCTTCCGACCAGCTCTTCCTCTTCATTTCTTTTTTCCAAGTTCTCTCTTCTCTTGCTCTTTCCTTCCTTTCTCTCCCTTTTCTTCCTCCTCCCCCTTTCCTTTTCCTCCTTCTCCCTCCTCTGTTCCCTTCCTCCCCTTGTGTCTTCCTCTCTTCCCCTCTTTCTCTTTCCTCCTCCACCCTCTTTCTCTTTCCACCTCCTCCTCTCTTTTCGGGCTTCTCATAATTAATTATGTTTTTGAAGCAGAGTCGGAGTTTCTTAGGGAAAAAGTTAAACAGACGTAAATGCAGGAATTAATAGAGGCACCAAGTAAAGGAAACTGCCTACCCAGGATAAAGAGGGTCAATCAAGGGCTGGGTGCAGGCTGCTAAGACAGCCATTTTTCTTTCCTCCCACTATTTCCCAAGACTCCCTGCACATCCACGAATGTTTGGCTGTGGAGACTCAGCATCTGTTTTGAGGCACTGCTGGGTAGAGTTTCTCAGAGGACAACTCTGACAAGCTCCTGTCTGCAAGCTCAGCAGGGTGTCCTTCATAGTGTCAAGGGGCACCCATAGGGTGGGTCCTTGGTTGAGCCAGGCAATGGCTTAGCATTCCCTCAATCTTTGTTCTAGCTGCTCTGTCTTTATCCCTGCACATCTTGTAGGCAGGGTAAATTTTGGGTCGAGGCCTCTGCTAGGAGACTCGTCTAGTTATAGGATGCCCTCTTCAGTCTCTACGGCCTGTGCTACTAGGCGTCTCTCCTTGAATCCCCTCATATCCTCCCAGGAGCCTGCCCTGACTTAGGTCTCCAGCTTGTCACAGAGATGTCCCCACCCTCAGTTTCTCTTTTCTCTACAGGCCTCTGTCCTCACCCTCGCTCTCCTCAGGTATAATACCAACCCTCTTAACTCTTTGTGCCCCTCTCCTACCTTTCTCCTCTTCAGTCGTTACCTCTGTCTAGTCTATCTCCCTTTCTGACTGAGGCTGATGCGTCCTCCCTTGGGTCCTCCTTATTACTTATCTTCTTTGGGTCTGTGCCTCGTAATATGCTTATCCTATACTATATGGCTAAAATCCACTTATAAGTGGGTATATGCCATGTGCATCTTTTTGCATCTGGGGTATCTCCCTCAGGATGATCTTTTCTAGTTCATCCATTTTCCTGCAAATTTCATGATTTCTTTGTTTTTAATTGCTGAGTAGTGTTCCATGGTGGAAATGTGCCACAGTTTCTTTATCCATTCCTCAGTTGAGGGGCATTTAGGTTGTTTCCAGATTCCGGCTATTACAAATAAAGCTGCTATGAACATAGTTGAGCAAATGTCCTTGTATGGTGGAGCATCTTTTGGGTATATGCCCAGGAGAGATATAGCTGGGTCTTGAGGTAAAGTTATTCCCAATTTTTTAAGAGAGCACCAGATTGACCCAGAAGCGACAGGAGCACCACAAGAACACAACAGAGCCAACTAACCAGGGCCCAGAGGGGTTTGCTGAGACTGAAGCATCAACCATGAACAGGACCTGGGTCCCCTACAAAGATGCAGCAGATGGGTCGCTTAGGCTTTATGTCCTCTAGTAAGAGAAGTAGGGACGGCATCTGACACGAACTCACTTGCCAGCTTTTAGGTTACTTTCCCCTGGTAGGATGGTCTTGAGAGGCCACAGGTGAAGAGGACATGCTACAAGGATGTAAAGTGAATAAAATAAATAAAAAATTCCTTAAAAATCAATAAAGAAAAAAAATGATGTAAATTCAGTCATATAGCATGACATTCTCAAAAATAAATTAAAAAAGAGATTTTAACTGTAAAAAAAAAAAAAGTCAGTTGCCTGTCCTTCTAATGTTATGGTTGTGGAAACTGAGACATAGGAAATCTGAGAAGTCCCTAGTAAGTAGTTTAGCTTAGAGTAGAGGTAAATCCAAGGGCAGTTTAATTCAAAGGCGATGCTTTTTGATCAAGCTTTCCGATTCTCCAAATCCTCTCAGATCTTGCCCACCTCCCCACCTATCCAACTCCACAGCCTTTCCCTGGTTAAAAAATAAGCAAACAGTAGCCCCCTTAAAAAAACAAAACAAAAAACAATCAAGAAACTCATGCAAAAAGCCTCAAAAAAACATAAAAATATGGAATCTAAAAGCAAAAGGTCAATAATACACAGACACACCCCAAACATACAAATTGGTCGAACAAGGCAAAATAATACAAAAAGTCTACAGAAATAACACTGAGTTCTTTTTGTACTGTGCTCTGCTCTTTTTGAACAGGCTGCTCTGGGCTGATTCAAAAGCAGCTCAATGGCAGAGTGCTTTCCTAGCAGGAAGGAGGCCATGTGATCTCCCCACAGCTCAGATAGAAAAGGGACTTCAAACAGGTTGCCCTTTCTTTAATAAGAGTGAATCTTGTCCTTTTCTGAGAAGAACATGGAAGATTTGTTTGGAAGGCAGAGGAATGACATGGTACTTAATGTAATGTAATTGTGGGTTTTGAGACAGCCCACTACAATGTCTCAAAAATTCCTCCCATTCCCACAGGACGGCCTTGCATTTTGCCTGTGTCTATGGCCGGCTGCCAGTGGTGACTGTTCTAATGAACAACAATTGTGAGATCGATGCCTTTGACAAGAACCACATCACACCTCTGATGAAGGTAGGTGGCAGCCGTTGATTCCAGCGTGGGGTAGACGTGCCCGAAGCGCTTATTACCGAAGGAACTCTACTTCCGTCTACCTACAGCTCGCTGGCGAGCCCTGTGGGGTGCTTATCTTGAATTCCTCAGGCCGAAGATCTGTTTCTTGTTTTCCAACGCAGTCTGTCCAGTGCTGGAAGCAGAAGTGCGCGGCTCTCCTGCTGGAGCACGGTGCCAACCCGAACCTTGTCGACAACAGTGGGAACTGCGCCTTACACTATGCTGTGTTCAACGGGCACGAAGAGATGGCGGCGCTGCTGCTTAAACACAATGCTGATATCGAACAGAAAACCAAGGTGCAGTTCACCGCATTTTAATCCCAAAGTCTCTGAGATAGGTTTTAACAGAGGCAGGTGTGTGTGTGTGTGTGTGTGTGTGTGTGTGTGTGTGTGTGTGTGTG
>NW_026596143.1:9135867-9184781 GCF_907164565.1 Psammomys obesus | reverse complement strand
GTGTGTGTGTGTGTGTGTGTGTGTGTGTGTGTGTGTGTGTGTGTGTGTGAACATTTCGTGTTTAGAAATCCAAGCATTTCTTGAAAGTATTTGGAAAGGAAGCTGCGAGTTCAACACTCATAGTTTGAAGGAAATGTTCGATGCACAACTTTCTTTTACTCATTTAATGTGAAATAGTTGAGAAACCACTGAATTTGTTAAGGGTAAAACTTCCTCATTTTTGTCTTTTTTTTTTTTTTTCCCCACCTTGTCCCCCTGGCTTTCGTAAAGCAATCCCAGTAGACAGCAAATTTTACTCTGGGAAGGGCTTCAGCTTAAAACTCGAAGACAACAGAGCATTTCTGTAAAACGAAAATCCAGAGGCTGTTGGCAGGTTATTGTCAAGTGACCCAAGGCTGAGGAAGAAAATGTGTAGAGGGAAATTAATCAGAAACACACACCTGGAAATTAGGTACCGGAGGCAATAAAGCAGAAGGAATTAAAAAACAACACTTAATATGCGCCGGTAGAGTCTTTCTCCATGCTGAAGGCAGTAATTGGTAGTTTGAGCAAGAAAGCTATTTAGGTACAGACATATCTAGAGATCAGTTTAAGGAGGACCCTGAAAGTAACTAAGTAATCACAAGTAACTAAGTAGTAATTATGTGGGAAACCACAGAGAAAAACAGGGAGTTCACTATTATATTTTCTGGAAGAGATATTCACTTAGGTAAACAAACAAACAAACAAACAAACAAACAAAACCAACCTCTGCTCTCAAATCTATAATTGCTTGGTGAAGAAGGGGGCACAATATTTATTTTTCTATATTGCTTTTTTAAATATTGAAATTATGTTGAATTCTGAGTTGCATGTTCTCTGTTTTTACTTACTGAGTCCTTCTTATTAGTCAAATAACCAAATGATTGAGAGAGTTATCCATGTCCATATACATGAGACAAAAGTTCTGTTTTCGTGGCTCTAGTTCTCAGCTGCAGCTGAGTGGAGCTTGGTTCAGTACATCTAATAAGGAATGGGCAAACATCCCTGAAAATATTTCCTTGATATTCTGAAACAACTTCTAGTTTAAAAAAAAAAAAAGCCCAAATAGGTAACTGAAATATAGGCATTTCTGGATTCTAAAATCCTGACATCTCTAGAGGAACTAGCATTTGATTATATCACCCCTTGGCCTATTGGCAAAGATCAAGTGCAGAATTTGACTGTATACTACTTCCTGCCAATGTGTCTTTCCCAAAAATATTAGCCTAGCTTTTAATTTACTTTTGTGTTGAAAAGCTAAATTGAGTATTATTAAGTAGTTTCATTTCTGCATCTGTGACAAAAAAGCAACTTAGCGGAGAAAGAATTTATTTATTATTATTATTATTATTATTATTATTATTATTATTATTATTATTTTGGTTAACAATTCTAGATCCATCTTTTCAGGGAAGTTGCCTCATCAGAAGCTTGAATCAGCTTGTCCCATAGCATCGATAGTCAAAAGCAGAGAGAAACGAATGCATTTATGCTCACTTGTTTGATTGTGTAAAGCTTTAATTCCATGTTCTTATACAGTGCAGGAGCCTCTGTCTAGAGAATGGTACCACCCACAGTAGGCTGTGTCTGTGTCCACCCACTGTGGACAATCCGTCACTGAGATTCTCTTCCTGGGTGATTCTTGGTTGTGTCAGGTTAACCATCAAAGCTGACCATCGCAATCAACAACTGTCCACTAGCTCACAGAATAAATTACTTTTCTTTTAACTATCTATAATTATTCTCTACTTTTAGAAGGTCTTCAAAACTTTAATAAGTAGAGACTGTCTTTTGAAAAATTTCACAGCACTCCACATTATTCAAGTTAACAGATTCCCCAAATGTCAATTGTGAGCAGGCTTTTCTCCATCAGAATGTAGGAAAACATGGATCTTCTTGCCACTTGAAGAACAGTTGTCTGTTTGGTAGCCAGTCTCCATGCAGGTATTCAGTTGATGAAGCCTAGCAGTTGTAAACACACACACACACACACACACACACACTACAAAGTCCATAGGAATCATTTATCTTGAGCTTCTATGTGATTAGTAATCTCTTTTTTGTGAACACTGGAAAAGCAGAAAACAAGTGGAACGTGAATTATCATGGGCAGGAAGAACTAAGTATTATGAGGTTTTATTATTATTATTATTATTATTATTATTATTATTATTATTATTACATTCTGGGAGATTGATCCTTCTAAAACATAGTTTGCTAAATATGAAACCAGTAGAAAACACACCCACAGCAGCAAGGAAAGCACAGGAGATTTGGGTTCAAAGTGGCCTGGCTATACTTAGTTTCCTCCATGACTTGAAACCACTGTTAAGCTCCAGGAGATTTCCTGTAAGAACCCGACTTCCTGTTGCTCCTAAAGAATTAAGCCCTGTCTCCCTTGAACCTTGTACTCTTGAGTGCCCATGCAGAAGGCCAACATGCACTTTACATTCTTGATGTAGAAATGAAAATTTGGCCATTGATTCACTGACTTATGAGCATCCTTACCACTGTGTGATGGGGTTTGGTTTATTGATGTAAAGAAGATGTAGTCTTTGCCCTCAAGAGGCTGTTAGATTACATGAGAGTATACACATGGCTTCAAATAATGGATGCTGCAATAGAAGCAAATATTTGAGGCAACATAGGTTTGAAATGGATGCTGGAGAAGCTTAGGTTCATGTGACCTCTCCAGGCAGGGGAGGGGCATTTCAAGGAAAAGAAGTGGGGCATGTGAAAGGCAGCATGGTTAGAGGAAGGAAGAATCATTTATCCACCATGATTTTGTGCTTTTCTATGTATTTATATGTGAATGGTTGATATACCGTCTCCAGCATCATCAGTGTAGCATATCAATAGATTGTGCTACTAGACAGGAGATACATTTTTCTCGGGAATAGGCTTCCTGGAGGTCCCTGGCAATGTGTTCCTCCTGGCCACCTAAGCCAAAAAGACGTATTCTGAGAGTCCCATGCTTCCTTGATTGCAGGGTTGGATTGATGAGCTTTTTTGCTGTTTCCCTATGATTCTTGGAACAGCACAATTAACTATTCAAGGAAACACATTTCTGATAGATTACTAAAAGCTTTAGCAAAAAAGAGTGGAAGGAAAATAAAATTTTAGGAGAGGTAATAAATCAGATTCAGTATCAGGAATTGCTTGTGGAAAAACCAAACATTGTAGGTAATAAAGGGGCAAGAGTTTTAGGTCTTTCTAAAGAAAATATTTAATCAGGATCTGTCAAGATGAATGCTCTGGATATTCCCACTGCAGTAAAACTACTACAAAACCATTACCAAACACAGGTGTTTATGATGAGGCAGAAAGAAGATAGGCAAACACAGGAGGTCAGAAGGTTTTATATTATACTATGAGTTTTAGCTCAAGCATCCTATCTCTAAAGGAAGATTGTAAATCCTTAGCAAGACAAACAGGAGGAATTTCCCTCAATGCTTATCTCTAGGGAGGGTTGTAAATCTTTAGCCGACTTGGCTCGGAGGGCAATGACAGCCCCTGGCCTTCTCCTCACTAATCAGTAGCGATAAAACTTCGAGTTTAAAGCTTTGTATTTGCTTTGATTAAAAGCTTTTAGGCCAAGATTTTTTGTAGACACTGCTTTATATCAGGTTGCCCTTTCAGTTAAAATATAAACTTTGTATTGTTGGTAAAAGTCTGAATGTTCCAGGAAGTATGTCAACCTCAAAGTGCTTCTTTATGTAATCACTATATAAGTGTTAGCTTGACTTCAGTAAATCGCAGCAGATTCAAACACTTTCTGGTGTGCACATCTGTCTGTCAAATCCGCCTAACCTGTGTCTACCTGATATCCAACCTCTGATTTTCCCACGGGTGTGGGACCCTGGCTGGGTCGGTCTGTGGCATATGGTCCTTTGTAAGATTTTTATTTTTTATTTAAAATATTAGTTACAGTTTATTAACTTTGTATCCCAGCTGTAGCCCACTCCCTCATTCCCTCCCAATCCCACCCTCCCTTTCTCCTTTCCTCCCTGCCCCTTTGCAAATCCACAAATAGGTCCCCTCCACTTCCATCTTACCCTAGCTTATCAGGTTTCTTCAGGACTGGCTGCAATGTCCACCTCTGTGGCCTAGCAAGACTGCTCCTTCCTCAGGGGAGGGGGTCAAAGAGCCAGCCATTGAGTTCATGTAAGAAATAGTCCCTGTTCCCCTTACTAGTGAACCCATTTGGATACTGGGTTACCATGGGCTACATCTGAGCAGGGGTTCTCCGTGAACAAGGAAATCACGAAATTTGCAGGCAAATGGTGGGATCTAAAAAAAAAAGAAAAAATCATCCTGAATGAGGTATCCCAGAAGCAAAAAGACACACACAGTATATACTCACTTATAAGTCATTACTAGACCTATAAGACAGGATAAACATACTAAAATCTGTACACCTAAAGAAGGTAAACAAGAAGGAGGACCCTGGGTAAGATGATCAATCCTCGCTTAGAAAGACAAAAGGGATGGACATTGGAAGTAGGAGAAAACAAGTAACAGGACAGGAGCCTACCACAGAGGGTCTCTGAAAGACTCTACCTAGCAGTGTATCAAAGCAGATAATGAGACTCATAACCAAACCTTGGGCAGAGTGCAGGGAATCATATGAAAGAAGGGGAGTTAGTATGACCTGGAGAGGACAGGAGCTCCACAAGGACCTAATAAATCTGGACACAGGAGTCTTTTATGAGACCGTATTTCCAACCTTTGTAAGATTTTTATAGATAAGTTGAGAATAGGCTCTGTTGTTTTTCAGGACGGCTTCACACCACTTTTGCTGGCACTCAGAGAAAAGAGGACAGAGGTGGCAGAGTTTTTAGTGAAGAACGGAGCAGATATTCATGTTGTAGATGACATGCAAAGGTAAAGTCATTTGAATTAAAAAAAAATTAAACCTTGGCGGTATTCTGGACTCAGCGACATGGCTTGTTGGGAGAAGAGGATTAGCTTACAAGGACACAGTGAAACAGACTTAGGCATCAGTTTAGTTTGTTAAGGAAGAAAAATGATTGCTTAAGCAATATAAATTATATATATATATATTTTAAACAATATAAATTATATATATAAAGTGGGTCACATTGCCTTAAAGTAGTGACTGAAGATTGTTATTTGCAATCTGATATTGTTGGTCATATGATCTTAAAAGTTTATTAAGTAAATGAGTTTCATTTGTGTCCAAAATGTATTTACTTTTAGTATGATTTTTTTTTTTGATTCACAAACAACAAAACTGTTAACCATCTTAAGGTATTTCCTTTTTTTAAATTTTTAATATTTTCTTTTCAGTTACTCATTTTTATTTAAATTATTTTTTGTGACTCTTTGAGAATTTAATGTGATCTGTTTTGATCATGTTCACCTCATTGTTTCCCTTCACTTGTGTCTATTTTTTCCCCTACCTTTCTATCCCAACTTCATGTCCTCTTTTTTTTTTTTTAATTATTTTTATTTAGTTTTTTAACACTTTCACTCTGGTTGGTGTTATCCATGTGCTTCTGCTTGTGGTGCCTTCCCCTGGAGCTTGGCTGACTTATCATGAGCCACACTCTTAAAGTTATCTGCTTCTCCCTCCCCTAGAAGCCATCAACTGTCAATAGTTCCTTAACTAGGACTAGGGACTCCTACATCCTTCCCTGTTGACTGGCTTGACTGTGCACAGGCAAACCACAGCTACTCTGAGTAGATGAGCACAGCAGTCCTGCCATGCCCAGAAGACACTGCTTTGCTCCTCTCCTCCCCAACCTTTGGCTCTCACAACCTTCCTTTCCCTTCTTCCTTTTGCCCCCTCCCTGAGCATTGAGGAAACGGCATCATTTAGATGTCCCATTTATGGCACTTTGACCAGTTATGGGTTTCTGCATCAACCACCATTTATTCCACAAGAAAACTCTAGTGAGCTCTCAGATATCGGATAGTATTTTCACATTTCCTTCTTGTACACTTTAAGATTCTATATTCAGTCCAATAGGATTTGAAAATTACGGTGTGTGGGATGACTATTTAAATTTCTTTTTTTTTTGTAGAATATTGATAACAGGTTATCCTTAAGTGACTATTATTTGTTATTACTAAGTCTTCATTTTACCCTTTACCTCCTTGATTTATTTTAATCCATTTATATTTACTTGACAATGGAAGTGAGATAAAATAGTGTAAATTAAATTAACTTTAACGAAGATAAGTTGTAAGTGAGTGATGAAAGAGGAGACTTCAGATTCATTCAAGACCAAATTTAATTCTCAGTTTTCCCAGTTGCTAGGTATAACATCTTCAGAATGATGCTCTTAGTCAAATATATCCTCTGATATAAAACAAAGGCTAACACACTTGATAAATTGTTATAGGATTATTTACATAGCATGTAGTTTAGTATATGATCAATATCATTAATTGAAAGGACTATCAATTTTATTATTATTCTTATGTTCATATTATTCATATATTCAAATCATGCAACAGCTTTGAATTATTTCATCTTGACCTTATTAATCAATGTAGTATATGTTATGTGTTCTATTAGGTTAGGGTAATATGAACTTTTACTTAACTATTTCAGGTACATGGCCTGAGTATAGATATTTTCTTTCAAAGGGTATGAAGTCAGGAGTTTCACTTCGAAGTAGACAATGGGAAAAAAGATTTCCTGTATATGCCCTACTTTATACTGGGATACAGCCTCACAAAGGGGAACAGTTATGATTCCATGATGCTATGGCTGTTGGTAAATGGTAGATTCAACATAGCCAGACAAGGCGTTAAGTTGGTAAAACACATCTATGTTGATTTAGCTAATTTCACCCATTTCCTAATAGTGAATCTCTGCATCTGCTGTTTTAGAAACACCTTGATGTATGCTATAAGATGTGGATCAAAAGAAATGGCCACATTACTCCTTGAGGAAGGTATTGATTTCCTATACAAGGATGTCTTTGGCTGGACGGCATTACGCTACGCTATTGAAGGCCATTGTACTTTGTAAGTATTTCTATTAACATGTTAAGTGAAATTATGTTGAAGTTCAAAAACCAGATACAACTATTGCATCATCCAGTTGGGGTGACACTGCACTGTGCAGGTAGTTTCAGAATGTCAATGACTTAGTCCACCTAGCCAATCAGGAATCAAGTAAAATAGCTAGGAACAGCACTGGGCATGGGATGCTTAAGTTATGGACTTGTTTTGGTGAATGCTGAACATTAAACCCAACACCTCACGTGTGCTAGGCAAGTCTTCTTTTCATTTTACTGTACCTCAAGCTAAGACAGTTAAAAACCTTTAACCTTAAGGATCTCAGCATTTTCCATATTATGCCCATATATAACTCCTAAAAATAAAGTATAAATAGTATCTATCATATTTTTGATCTTTTAAATTCACTGTGGAATGTTCAGTCAGATATTGAAATGCCCATTTTAGCAAACAATCGTGTTGCTTTCCTGTGGGCGCTGTCTTCTGTGCCCCACTCCTTGACTCAGTCTCCAAGTGGGTTCCCTAATAATGGGAACAGGACCGGTGTCTGACATGAACACAGTGGCTGGCTCTTTGATCACCTCCCCCTGAGGGGGGAGCAGCCTTACCAGGCCACAGAGGAAGACAATGCAGCCAGTCCTGATGAGACCTGCTAGGCTAAGGTCAGATGGAAGGGTAGGAGGACCTCCCCCATCAGTGGAGTCGGGGAGGGGGAGGGGAGGAGAACAAGGAGGGTGGGATTGGGAGGGAATGTGGGAGAGGGCTACAGTGGGGATACAAACTAAATAAACTGTAATTAATAAAAAAAATAAAATTTAAAAAGTCTATAATTAAAGAAGAAAAAACTCAAGTTAAAGGGGCATGAAGTGAGAGAAACAAAGCTTAAGGTATAGAATGGATCATCTCGATAAGCAGTGATGTGCCCTGATGTCATAAGACATCCTCACTCCCTGACTAACAGCACGTGGCTACTGCACAAGTTCTTTCCCATAGATAAGTGTTTTCTAAACAAACAAACAAACAAACAAACAAACAAACAAAAATTTTACTGTTTGAGTTCAGTAGGTTTCTTTTAAGATTTTATTTGATAGTATTAAAACATATGCAGGGAAATATCAAAGCAGCAAGAGTGTCCTGATGCTGAGCTTTTTTAAAACCCCAAATCAAGCCTAATGTATTTCTTTGCACTGACTAAATTTTAAGTATTACAGCTACTTAGAAAATGGGATGCCCTCGTTTTGGTCATTGGCTATTCTGTTTTGTGACTTGTAATTCAGAGACATGAGTTGTTTAACAATTTGAAGCTAAGTACTTTATGATATAGTACCTTCTTAATTAAACTACCGCTCACTATTACCAAAATAATCAGTCACACTGAGGGCAGAAAGGGAATCCATTCCAAGGTCTGGCTTTGCTCTTCTCTTCTTCTTCCCCTGCCTATTTTAAATTATCACATTTACCGTCATATGACTCATATAACAAAACCCTCCTTTATATATAGCTACGATTTTGTTTGCTTAACTCCTACTGTTCTTTGGATCCAGAGACAGGCTTAGTTGCTTCTTTGTGGGGAAAATTTTTTAAAAATCTATGTAAACATGAGACCAGGATTGAAATAATTTGGAAAATTTTTACTACTATAGACAAGAGAGAGACAGAATGGATTTCAGTTGGGTGTCTACCCAAGAATAAAATCAACAGCAATCCTAAACAGGTGGATATAGGGCATCCTAGCACCCAGGAAAGGGTACCCAAAGGACACCATGGGACCTGATGGACAGATTTAGTATTAATAATAAAAAACTCATGTTTTTCTGCAACATATGCACTTTTATAGAGTTTATATTTGTCAGCAAAAATGATATACAAATTTCTTAATGTGAACTGACCACAAAGATCTAAGCTAATGTGTGAGTCCTGTCTGAGATTCTAAATGTGTACAAAGGGTCAGATTGCTAATGATGTATGTGACCAAAGCAAGAAAGTCCAAATGCCAAAAGATAGTGTGTTGCTTTGAGAATAATAGCTGAATAATAAAAACTAAATACACGTGACTTTAAGATGTTGTAAGGTCTGACCATATGTTGTCTTAAGGTCTTAGAGGTCTGGTTCAGCGAGGACAACAAGGTAGATTAACGGCTGTTGAATTTCAGAGCATGTTTTAATAGTGCCAGAACCAACAGAAATAAAGAATTACAGGGTAGCCCTTTTCTTATGCTTCATCTGGCTTTTCTATGAGAACTAGGTTCCTTGGACCTAAGAAATCCCTTTAGCTGCTGGAGTATCAGTCTCAGAAAAACAAACAACCAACCAGAAAACAAAACAAAACAAAACAACAACAAACAACCTGTGCCCAGATTTTTTGCTTCTGTTGCTCTCCTTGTGGAGCTTCTGTCCCCTCCAGCTCTTTCTATCTCCCCCTTCTTTCACAAGACTCCCTGCACTCTGCCCAAAGTTTGGCTATGAGTCTCAGCATCTGTTTTGATATCCTGCTGGGTAGAGTCTTTCAGAATCTCTCTGTGGTAGGCTCCTGTCCTGTTCCCTGTTCTCTCCCTCTTCCAATTTTCTTCCTGTTTGCCTTTTTGAGTAAAGATTGATCATCTTACCCTGGATCCTCCTCCTTGCTTAGCTTCTTTAGGTGTACAAATTTTGGTATGTTTATCCTATATTATATGACAAATATCCTCTTAAAAGTGAGTATATACCCTGTGTGTCTTTCTGCTGCTGGGATACCTTACTTTTCTAGTTCTTACCATTTGCCTGCAAATTTCATGATTTCCTTGTTTTTAATTGCTGAGTAGTATTCCATTGTGTAAATATACCACAATTTCTGTATCCATTCCTCAGTTGAGCGGCATCTGGGTTGTTTCCAGGTTCTGGCTATTATGAATAAAACTGCTACAAACGTGGTTGAGCAAATGTCCTTGTTGTGTACTTGAGCATATTTTGGATATATGCCTAGGAGTGGTATAGCTAGATCTTGATTGTTCTTCAGGGAGATGAGGGAGGTCCACCGGTTCAAGAGTATTGTGGGTGTTTCAGCTGTACCCAAGGGAAGAAGATCACAGGCACACATGCACAACGATGGAAGTGTGCATGGAAGTGTGCCTTGAAGGAGAGGGTGTTAGAACTGTAGATGCCTGGAAGGGTGGAGCGTAAGTACTTGTGGGGTGCTGGCCCCATTTGCGGGTGCAATGCGCATGCACTGGTACCCAGAATGCCTCAGTGGCCCACAGGCCTGTCATACTGTCCTCTAGGTATTCAGATCTTTCTGGGTTGCACCATCGTGGCTCTAGGAATTGTTTGCCTGGACTCCACTGGGAGACCCACAGAACAGGGGCTTCAATGTTGAGAATGCTGTTCCAAGGATACCTATGTTGTTCACAGTGGGAGTGTGGGTGGGAGGGACCCGATGTCTTGCTGCTAGTGCAGAGGGACCCTGGATCTGGGGCTCTGCATGCACTCACTTGAAGGCACCCTCACTCACTGATAGGCCTATTCGGAAAGCACAGTGGTTCCCCCTGTTCTCTACTCTCAGGTTTGGGCCTGCAGGAGCAAATGAGAATGTAGGTGATCAGGCAGCTCAGTGGTGTCCACTGTTTGGCCACTGGGCAGGGAGACCTGTAATCGGGGCAGCAGCCTCTGCTGTCTCAGTCACTCGACATGGAGACTCCTGCTTGGGCTAGCCACCACCCCTACGCAGCCGCAGATCTGGGAGTCCTGTACAGCAGACCACTGAAGCTGCAGTCCTGGGAGTCCCCTTCATTATAGACTTAATCACAAGATTTAGAGCCCATACATTTCAAACCACTGCAAAAACTTCTGGTTGTGCCTCTGTTTTCAGTGACGGTCTTTATTTAGAGTCAGGGTCTCATGTACCAGGGGAGACCTTGAACTCACTATGTGTCTGAGGATGACTTTGGATCAGCTGATCTCTCTGTCCCCACCTTCCAAATGCTGTGACTACAGGTGTGTGCCACCACCGTGCTTGGTTACGTGTGAAGTTGGGAATGGAACCAAGGCTTGGTGTATGCTAGACAGTCACTTGCCAGTGGAGTACACCCCCAGCCCCTGGATCATCCTTAAGGATTAAATATACTAAAAATGTTTTAAAAAAGGTATTAAACAGTAATTGTTCCTATTATTTTTTCATATGATAGTAGACAGATACTTTTGGATTTTGAAGAAAAAATGCACAATAACAAAAAAGATAACAAACCAGGTAAGGCTTATGATGAATTGTTCTTTGTGGTCCTACCATAACCAAAAGTGTCAAACTAAGAACGTTTTCATTCAAAAAGACCAGAAAAATATATTTGTATTTTCTTAGGTCCTTTCTGAATAGTCTATGGGTCAGAATGATCTCAGACATTACTTACATGAAAGCTACAATCGGAAGTGTGACCTTGTCTCCAAAAATCATGTGGAGAGTCATTAAGGAAGACCCGTAATAACGACTTCTGTACTACACATGCATGTGAACACATGTGCACAAACAACCTTCATCCCCATGAACATATGCATGGAGGGAGAGAGAGAGAGAGACAGAGAGACAGAGAGAGAGGCAGAGAGACAGAGAGACTGAGACAGAGAGACAGAGAGAAGAGAGAAAGAAAACAAAACTAATCAAAACTTGTATTTTTGGGGGTACTAGAAATTGAACCCAAGACCTCCTGCATTTTAGGTAAGTGCTGCATAATTTGTTTTACCTCCAGCCTTTCCCACCCGCTACTGTTTCTGCTCATCATCAGAAGCTATGACATAATTTGCATGTTAAAAAGTTTAATTTATATGTTTAAAAAATTAAACTAATATTATTTTCATGTTTGTGAAAACATACTCTGGACATGCACCTGGAGATCAGAAGACAGTTTTGAGGTGGTAGTTCTCTTCTTCTACTCTTTCATGAGTGGCCAGGCTTGCATGGCGAGGTGACATTGCCTAATGAGCCATCTCACTGCCCTCTAAAGCTATTATAAAAATGATTTTACTTTAAACACAGACGGGTGTTGGATTTTGTCAAACACTTTTTGGCATCTAAAGAGATGATCATGTGTTTTTTTTTTTCTTTCAGTTTGTTTATATAGTGGATTACATTGATGGATTTCTGTATATTGAACCACCCCTGCATGTCTGGGATGAAGCCTACTTGGTTGTGGTAGATGATATCTTTAATGTGTTCTTGGATTCAGTTTGCGAGCATTTTTGCATCAATGTTCATAAGTGAGATTGATCTGAAGTTCTCTTTGTTGGGTCTTTGTGTGGTTTAGGTATCAAGGTGACTGTAGCCTCATAGAGTGAGGTTGGTAACATTTCTTTTGTTTCTATTTTGTGGAATAGTTTGAAGAGTATTGATGTTAGCTCTTCTTAGAAGATCTGGTAGAATTCTATGCTGAAACCTTCTGACTCTGGGCTTTTTTTAGATGGGAGATTTTGATGACAGCTTCTATTTCCATAAAGGATATAGGAATATTTAATTTATTTACCTGTTCTTGATTCAGCTTTGGTAAATGGAATCTATCAAGAAAATTGTCCGTTTCATTTAGATTTTCAAATTTTGTTGCATATAGGCTTTTGAAGTAGGACCTAATGATTCTTTGGATTTCCTCAGTGTCTGTTGTTATGTCTCCCTTTTCATTTCTGATTTTGTTGATTTGGATAGTGCTGGTGGAGGCAAGAAGTGGGCATCAGATCTCCTGGAACTGGAGTTGTAGACAATTGTGAACACCGATGTGAGTGCTGGGAATTGGCTCTCTGCCAGAGCAGTTAAGTGCTTTTAACCCCTAAACCATCTCTCTAACCCCCAAGCTCTGTCCTTATAGCAATCTGCTACCTAATAAGAGAGTTTGAGAGACATGACATCGTACTTCTACTGGTAGCAGAGATTGGATAACCATGTTCTATTCAGTTCAAATAGACTCTTAAGAATTATGTCTTCCCAGGCAATATACAGCCACCCCAGTTTTTTTTTTTAAATGTGTTTCTACATTAGGTACAGCTCAAAATGGATACATTCTCAAGGAACAGACTTACTAAATTTTCCACTGAAAGAAGAATGTTAGATGAATTTTTTTTTTTTTTTTGAGGACAATTCATGCTGATTTTTAATCTGGTTGTAATAGTTTACAAAGTCACCATCTGTAAAGAAGGAGGTTTCCTCTGTCTGCATAGCCACTGCTGGCATATGTGAACATTGTTATTTATTTATTTATTACAATTTATTCACTTTGTACCCCTCTCCCTCTTCTAGTTCCACACACCCTTCCTCCTTCCTCCATATGCCCCTCCCCTAGTCCCCTGATAGGGGAGGACTTCCTCCCCTTCTCTCTGACCCTAGCCTATCAGGTCTCATCAGGGCTGGCTGTGTGGCCTAGCAAGGCTGCAACTCCTCCCCACTAGGGGGAGTGAATCAAGAGCCACCCACTGAGTTCATGTCAGAGACTGACCCTGATCTCCTTGCTAGGAAGGAGACTTAGAAACTGAGCAGCTTATGGGCTTCCTCTGAGCAGGGGTTCTTAGTCCTCTCCATGCATGGTCCTTGGTTGGGGTATTGGTCTCTGTAGGACCCCCTGGGCCCAGGTTTTTTGGCCCTGTTGGACTCCTTGTGGAATTCCTGTCCCCTCTAGGTCTTTCTATCTACCTCTTCTTCCATAAGGTTTCCTGCACTCTGCCCAAAGTTTGGCCATGAGTCTTCAATACCTTGGTGGGTAAAGTCTTTCAGAGGATCCCTCTGGGAGGCTCCTGTCCTGTTCCTTGTCTTCTCCTACTTCTGATGTCTATCCTGTTTGCCCTTCTGAGTGAGGTTTCAGCCTCTTTGCTAGGGTCCTTGTTGTTTAGCGTCTTTAGGACTATAGATTTTAGTGTGTTTATCCTATATTATATGGCTAATATCCACTTACAAGTGAGTATATACCATATATGAACTTTGTTTCACAGATAAGAACAAGAAAATAGCTTTTACAGAGAAAGCATATGGTATCTTCTTTATAAAAAGGGTTAGCTAGAACAAGTATGACACTGGTGACTCTTGAACTCTTCATTAGAATTTGGAAAGTCTTTGCAAGGCACTTGTTCCTGGTCTGCTGTTGTGTTTTGAATCTTTCCCCTGCAGGGTGCGGTGTCCACAGGTAAGTATCAATGAGATAGTATATTCACCCTAAACTGAAAAATTAACTGACTACTTGAAAAAAAAATCTTTTCTGTTACTACAAAATAAACATATTCTCTTAGTAGATGATATTAGGAGTGTTCAGGGTTGTATGGCCGTAACATATATATATATATATATATATATATATATATATATATATATATATATTATAATATTTCCTTGTTAATGTTCCTTATGCTGTTAGTCCAGATATATCAAGTGGTTTGCTTGACAAAATAATAAGAATAATTTATAATATGATGATACCATCTTAAGTTAGTCTCATACTAGTTATATTATGGCTATTATATCAAACGTTTTACTTTTCATAAAATTCATAAGTTTTTTTGTTTTCCTTGTGTTCCATGAGCACAGCAAAAGAAAGAATCTTAATGCGTTGCTTGCTCTATCAGCAGTATAATTCATATCTACTGTAGGAGATATTAATTTACATGGTATTCCAAATTAAAGTTTTTTAGCAAAGCTTCTGAGACATAGATTTTTAACATTTGATACTTATCTTTCATCTGTTTAAAATTAATTTTATGCTTTTTTTTTTTTAGTAGAGAAAACCGATTGTGGAAGTGATTCATTAGCAAGGTAAGTTATACGTGTTTATAAAATCTATGTGTGTCTAAGTATGGAATGGACAGATGAGAAGCAAGTATCTGTTCAGCACTATACTGTGGGAGGCACCATGCTTTATATTTAAAATACTATTGTTCATTATAATTCTGACAGTAGACATTCAAAGTACATGCTACCATGATGTTATTTTTCACTAAGGAGCCAGCTGTGACTAAGTCCCACATTCATGATTTGACTGCCATCTTGCTTGGCTCCCCCATTCATTCACTTGCTTATTCACAGGTTGTCAGAGATAGATGAGCTCTGTGTCAGATCAACTGCAGAAGTCAAATTTACAGATGAACGTCTTTAGGGTATTTTTGAGAAGTGCAACTACACCATAAAAATTTCTCTGCAAATTTTGATAACTGCAGTGCTAGTCAGCACCTTGTTCTGAGGACCAATGGTTGTCTTGTTCACCTTGCTCATGTGGATAAACTTAGAGCCATAGGAACAACTCCAGGAATGAATGTTCTTTTCTGAAAATGAAGAAGATCTGAATGCAGATTATATGATTCATATTATATTTAATACTCATTTAGAGCATACTTGGAAATTAATTTTCCTGCTTACTAATTTTTCATTTTTTGCTCCTTTAAGCCTCTATACATACTTAATCTGATGACATTTTTATTTTATGTACTCTTGTTTGTGTGTGTGATAATAACCTTTCTTTTAAATCACCTTTTCTGTTTTCCTTCTTGTTTATCTTGTTTTAAAAATTGCTGCCAGCTAAATATTCTGTTTTTCTGCAGAGAAGATTAAAAAGCATAAGATATTTCAGAATTTGAAGGGATTAAAGAACTAATAAAAATATACTCTTATACTTCATTCAGATGGAGAACTTAAAACTCAAAAGATATTAACATGACTTCTCTAGACAGAAAAAAAAATGGTGCAGATGACATTAGACTCATGTGCCTTAACATTAAGGCCAATTGTCATCTTATGTTTGATTCAATTGATGGATATTTTAATAAAATAACTGGAACATGAGCCCAGTAATTCCACTGGCACAGGATAAAAATAAAATTAAGATTGTGGAGGATAAGAATGGTGTTAATGGACAGATGATTGGGATAGAGAAAAGGACACAGGGTTCAGTAGGCTATAGTATTTAGAGAAAAGACTGGAATGCAAGAATTGTTGGCAAATTTGACAACAAGAAGACAGAAATTAAGGACACAAGATATTGGAAGTTTGTATGCCTGCACATTGAAACTGGTATCACGGACAAATCTTGATATAGATGCTGCTTAATTGTTTAATTGTAGGAATTGAAAAACATCTACATGTATGTTGAAAACATTAAGATAATTTAAGCGTCTGGGGACAGTTTCTGCAGCAGCTAGGAATATGGTGCTTTACATCACCTTAGAGCCTATCAAAGACTGGGGCATTAGAAGCTGAGGAACAAATTATACCTGTGGCTGAGACAGGTGTCTCCCTCCAGCTTTGCTGAAGAGATTGCATCCTTCCTACCTGCATGATGGGTAGGACAGTTTAGGATCCCCTGGCACCGAAGTCACCGAGGCTTTGTAGGGTTGTTAGTAAGATGGCTGTGTGGGTAGTTGAAGCTCTATTTAGCTTGGTGCTTCGAACACATCTTCACTTAAGATTTTCCTGGGCTGGAGATTATAATTTTGGAGATCGTTGTCTAGACCTGAAGAAGAGGAAGTGGAGGCCAACCAGAAGGAAATAGTTCCAGAGGACTTAGAGGAACAGGCACAACTAACAGGAGACGCTGTGTTACAGATGTCTTTCCCCTTGAGTGGGTGCTTTTGAAAGTTTTTAAGTGCCTGATTGTTTACGTGAAACCTGAAAAATGCAAGAGGACAGGAAAATAATTGGAATTTAAAATTTTGAAGGATTTAATCTTTTTTGGGAAGGTCATTCCACCAGTAAACACATAAAATTAATTTATTGGTTGACTCTTGTACAGCTTTAAAACATTTACAATTTTTTTAATGTCTATCACTGTTTATAATACAGAAGCTTTGACAGATCTCTTTAACTATACATGCCCAAAATTCACAAATACAATTACAGCTCACAGCACCTTTAGACAAAAACATATTTCAAAGAGAATAAGTATCTACCTCATACCTCTTTCCTTTTTCTTTTTTTATATCTCTTTTTTATTTTATTGATTATACTTTATACATTTTGTATCCTCCCATAAGCTCCTCCCTCCTCCCCTCCCGATCCCACCCTCCCTCCCCCTTCTTCATGCATGCCCCTCCCCAAGTCCACTGATAGGGGAGGTCCTCTTCTCCTTCCTTCTGATCTTAGTCTATCAGTTCTCATCAGAAGTGGCTGCAATGTCATCTTCTGTGGCCTGGTAAGGCTGCTCTCCCCTCAGGGGGAGGTGATCAAAGAACAGGCCAATCAGATTATGTCAGAGGCAGTCCCTCTTCCCATTACTATGTAACCCACATGGACACTAAGCTGCCATGGACTACATCTGTGCAGGGGTTCTAGGTTATCTCCATGAATAGTCCTTGGTTGGAGTATGAGACTCTGGGAAGTTCCCTGTGTTCAAATTTTCTCGTTCTGTTGCTCTCCTTGTGGGGCTCCTGTCCTCTCCAGCTCTTACTATTTCACACTTCTTACATAAAATTCCATGCACTCTGCCCAGCAGTTGGTAATCAGGCTCAGCATCTGTTTTGATAGTCTGCAGGGCAGAGCCTTTCAGAGGCTCTCTGTGGCAGGTTCCTAGGTTGTTTCCTGTTTTCTTCTTCTTCTGTTGTCCATCCTCTTTGCTTTTCAGGATGGGGTTGAGCGTTTTAGTCAGGGTCTTCTCTCTTGCTTAATTTCTTTAGATGTACAGGTTTTAGTAGGTTTATCCTATGTTGTATGTCTATATGAGTGAGTATATACCGTGTGTGTGTTTCTGCTTCTGGGACAGTTCACTCAGAATGATCCTTTCCAGGTCCCACCATTTACCTGCAAATTTCATGATTTCCTTTTTTTTTTTTTTTTATTGCTGAGTAATACTTCATTGTGTAGATGTGCCACAATTTCTGTATCCATTCTTCAGTTGAGGGACATCTGGGCTGTTTCCAGCTTCTAGGTATTACAAATAAAGCTGCTACAAACATGGTTGAGCAAATGTCCTTATTGTGTACTTGAGCCCCTTTTGGATATATGCCTAGGAGTGGTATGGCTGGATCTTGAGGAAGCTCTATTCCTAGTTGTCTGAGAAAGTGCCAGATTGCTTTCCAGAGTGGTTGTACAAGTTTACATTCCCACCGGCAGATGTTTTAAGAGACAAAGATAATGAACAGATTCTCTTAATGATTGTTTCTCAAGCTGGGAAACCAGCCTACAACTTTATATACAGCTTGGTCATAGTCTTCTTCAACCCAGGGAAAGACATGGAGAGAAAATGGTGCATCTTTTCCTCTTTTTAAGGCTACCACACTCATCTCAGCTTTTCTAGTACGAATTTTTCTAGTACTAATTTTTCAGGTCCACGGTCATTAAAGGCAATTTGTGAAGACACGTTTTTCTCAGGCTGCTACTATTTTAAATGAAGCATAAAATCAGTCCTCACTTAAGTGAAAGCTTCTGTACAGTGAGAGGGCAAATTGTGTTTACACCAATTAACACATGCCATTTCGTCTCCAAGCAGCAGAATTCGTATAAGATTTTCCAGAATTGTGCTCACCTGTCTTTACTGCATTCTTTGCTCTATAGGCTTTCCGACTGTCCCAGTCCTGAAACTCCCTTGCCTGAAATGAAGGAAGACGAGTACCACTGTGATTCCAAGGTAATGTGCTCCTCTGTGGAGTTAACTTCCTTACCCTAAGTCTGTTTTTGTTTTAAGATTTACTGTGGTCTGGATGCCATCTCAGTACTTGGGAAGTTAGTCAGCAGAAACAAGATCATGAGTAGCTGAAAACAATTGTCACTTTGGTAAACAATGAAAAGAACTAGTAACCGCTTTGAGGTCATGGGGTAATGGTTTAAAATTACAGAGCCCAAGAGAAATTGTATTAGGTTTACAGTAATAGACAGGATTTGAAATTTATTTGGATAAATGTAATTTACTGTGACTTTTAAATTATCTTAACATGACTTTTATAATGCTGAAATAAATCTTTAA
Source organism: Psammomys obesus (assembly GCF_907164565.1). Classification (NCBI taxonomy): domain Eukaryota; kingdom Metazoa; phylum Chordata; class Mammalia; order Rodentia; family Muridae; genus Psammomys; species Psammomys obesus. The sequence continues at coordinate 9,165,882 of NW_026596143.1, read as the reverse complement.
TAGACTCAATTTGTTATTATAGTAGCCAGTTTCCATGGTACTTTTAGTTTTGACAGTACAGGGCGTCTAGCAGTTTATTTTATAGGATATTTTTTCATTACATTTAACACTTATCTTTAAAATCGTTTTCATGTTTCTTGTCTTTTTGGTTTTGATTTTGGTTTTTCAGTATGCTGTAAACTTTTAGGAGAGTTTTTTCCCCCTATTTTTATAGTTGGTTCTGTATTTAAACTGAATTAGTATTAGAAATATGGGCATGTATACTTGCAAAATCTGCTTCTCAAAATATATGTTAAAAGGGCTATTGAGTTTTTCTAAGTTGTTCCACGAGGAGTATAAGGATCATGTGACCAGTGTGACGTGAGGGAACAGGATGGGAACCTATTACAGAGGGTCCTCTGAGAGGCTCCATCCAACAGTGGGTTGAGGCAGATGCTGAGACTCAAAGCCAAACTTTGGACAGAGCGCAGGGAGTCTTATGGAAGAAGTAGGGGGGGGTCGGAGGGTGAAGAGAAGGACATAGATGGGACAGGAGCCCCACAAGGAGACTAACAAAGCTAAAACATCTGAGCCCAGCAGTTCCTGCAGAGACTGATGAACCAACCAAGGGCTATGCATGGAGAGGACCTAGACCCTCTCCCCAGGTGTAGCCAATAGCCAGCTCAGTCTCCATGTGGGTTTCCAAGTAAGGGGAGCAGAGGCTGCCTTTGTCGTGAACTCGGTTGCCTGATCTTTGATCACTTGCCCCTGGTAATGCAGCTTTGCCAGGCCACTGATGAAGAAAATCTAGTCTGGGAAGGAGAACTCCCTCTTCCAGTGGATAGGAGGGAAAAGGGAGATACCGGGGACTGGGAGGAGTTAAGGGACAGGGCTACAATCGGGATATACAATGAATAAAGTTGTAAAAAAAGAATACAAAAAGGAAAAAAAAAAAAGAAACCGAAAATGCCCTAAAGCTGTTAATCGTATGTCTGACTTCAAGACTGATCATTTGCTATTCAATAACCAATTGGTATGTTCTTCCCTGGAGAAGACTATTTCTCCCAATCTCAGCGTTACTTGGTTGCCTGTAGCTCTTTGTGCATGCTTAAAGTTAGCATGCCATGCTGATCATTGATGTGGTTTATAGGTGTCTTATCTGGGTAGGACTCTTGGTTGCCTCCCTTTTTTGGAAACTTGCATGGCTCCTTCTGGTACCTTGAAAGCCAGTCTTCAGAGAGTGGACTTTCATTTCAGTTCCAGCTCTGGTCTTTGTTTCTGAAGTGCCTGGTGTTTTCAAGATTGGGACTTACTTTCTACCCCTTGGGGTAATCAAGGGCAATAGCAAAAGACTAGGCTTTGGGTTTCTTTTGGAAAGTCCTGGCCAACAACTCAAAAGAGGGTTTCTCATGTTTGACATTGGGGTTTTATTAGTTGGTCTTTGGATCTTGGAGGGAGCACTGTCAGCCCAATGGAGACAGATTTAAAGTTTTCATTGTAGAGGTCCTGTACTTTTTTGGTTAGGTTTTCTTTCCTAGATATTTTATTTTCGTCGAGGCTAGTGTGAATGTGTCCATTATTTTTTTTTCCTCTGTATGCTTGTTGCTGTACAGAAAAAGCTATTAATCTGTGTAAGTTGATTCTGTATCCTGTGCATTGCTGAATTTATCATTTCTGATAGAAACTTTGGGATCTCTACATGTACAATGTTGTGTTACCTGCAACTAGACATAGCTTGACTTATTTACCTTTTGTATTCCTTTAATCTCCTTCTCCTGCCTTATGGCTCCAGCTAGTGCTTTGAAAACAATATCGAAAAAGAGTTAGATTAGTGGGATGCCTTGACCCTGACTTCAGTCGTATTGCTTCAAGGTTTTCTCCATTTAGGATTATGACGACTGTGGGTTTTTCATATATAGCTTCTATTATGTTAGGGTTTGTTCTCTATAGTTCTGTATCCTCTAGGGCTTTGATCTTGGAGGCATGATATATTTTGTCGAAGGGTTATTCTGCATCTGTTGAGATGATCTTGTGATTTTTGTCTGGAAGTCCATTCATGTTGTTACTTCACTTATTGATTTGTGTATGTTGAACCATGCCTGAATTTCAGGAATAAAGCCAACGTGGCATGGTGGGTAATAGTTTTTGATGTATATCTATATTCTGTTTATAAGCATTTTGTTGAGCATTTTAAAGTCTGTGTTCATTGGGGATATTGTTTTGTAATTTTCTTTTTAAAAATTTAATCTTTATCTGGATTCATAGAAGGAGTTTGGGAATATCTTTCTTTTCTCTATTGTTTTGAATTGTTTACAAAGGATTGGCTATGAATGTTCTTTAAACATCCTCAGGTCTGGAGTACATTTAGATGAAGAATCAGGTCTTTAAGTGGTGGTGGCTGGGCTCAGAGGGTAGGAAGAGGGCAATGCTCCCTGTGGGACTCATACACTTTGCCAGGACAGGACCTCAGATAGGCCAACATTTTACCCATTTCAGAATTATTTTTAGAAATGTAGCTGCTGTGTTTTTTAGAGTTCTTGTTTTAGAAGGAAAGCATCTTTGAATTTAAAGCTGCATTTTTTTTTTTGTGAACTATCTGAGGAAGAAGAAAAACATAATTTGTGACATTATTATGGCATCTGGATCGCCAGGTATAGGCTTTCAGGGATGGCTGAAGGAAGGGACAAATGTAAATTTGGAGACTAGACATTCAGTTAGGTTTTTGATGCTCATCTAAAGATAAATCAACTAAGGAATTAAGTGCATTGAGTACTTTCATGGCATACATTCTTATAATAATAAATATAAACAATGAAAACAAAGATAACACTGAGGGAAGAGATAGAAAAGGCCATGATAAATGGAAGCAGGGTTGTAAACACAGCAGGTGAAGGCCAAGGAGCTATCAGAATCCTAGTTCTGTCATTTAGCATCTTGGCAAAACCAAATAAAAGAAAACATGTGTCAATACAAATAATGTCACTGTGACTTTAAGATGATATGATACATGTAACATTTCCATGTACCTCATGAATAAATGTTGGGGATAGGAAAAACCTCTCAGGAAATGTAAAATATGTTACTACACAATCCTGTTTCCATTCTGAGACTTAAGTGTTGAAGACATTTTTTTTTTCTTTAACCCGAGGACAATAAAATGATAGTAGTGTCAAGAACATACTTAGAAAGCACATATATTTCTAACTTGGACTGTGGCAAACTTTAGTATCTCATTTATGAATACATCCTATAGGGAGACACCAAATTGCCCCTCAAAAAGCCTTTCTGATCAATTTTTAAAAATTTTGACCTTCAATTCATCTTTGTGATTGAGTATCCATTGTGTGCTGCGCAGACATTGTCTGCTTCAGGTGAGGAGTTGTGCTACTGTTTTACAATAGGAAACAAACAGGGAACACTTCTAAGCCATCCTGGGTGCTTTATACTAATAAAATTGTTTAGGAAGCCTCTGCCCAAACGTTCCAGTTTCTAAAATCCCAAACTCCTATGAAAAGAAATAGATTTTCTAGCCATTTTTCTCCTAATTTTATTTATTACTCTGTTTGTGGTGTGTGTGCTTGTCTGTGCATATATATGTGTGTGCGTGTGTGTATGTGTGCATGTATCACAATAAGCACGTGGAGGTCAGAGGTCAACTTTTAGAGTCATTTCTTTCTTTCCACCATGTGGTGGGTTCTTTGACTCAAACTCAGGTGTCAGTCTTCCTATCAAATGCCTTGGAGACCCAAGATGGAGAAGACCAGTGCGCACCGAATCTGAGGGGCACAGGATCCGAAACTCCGAAGTTGGTGAGTGGAGGGGCAGCTGAAGCCAGAACATGGACGTTGAGGCTTCCTGGGTGCGAGGGGACGACTCGTGAACTGAGACCATTTGGATCCAGGTCACTCGTGGATGTCTCCAGGGACTGAGAGTGGAGAATATTCAACCCCCCTGCACTTCCCCCTGATGGGCCTCCCTCCTCAGGTCCGTGCTGCTCCGAGCAAGCACGGACCTCCCAGCTCTGTAACTGAGACAGCAGAGGCGGCCCTCCCAGTTCTGCAGTGGCAAGCCGGCTGTATGAGCCTCCCAGGTCCGCGGGCAGCTGTACAGGCTTCCCAGGGCCTCCCGTTCTGCAGCTGTGGCAGTTGGGTGGCAGCTAGCCCTAATAGGAGCCTTGATGCTCCCTGATTGAGACAACAGAAGTGGCTACCCGAAGTATGGGTCTCCCTGCCCAGCGGACAAATAGTGGACACCATTGAGCTGACAGATTTCCTACACTCGCGTTTGCCCCTTCAGGCCCAAATCTGAGCATAGAGAACAGGGGGAACAGTTGTGTTTTCTGATTAGGCCTGTGAGTGAGTGAGTGTACCTTCAAGTGAAAACATGCAGAGCCCCAGATCCAGGGTCCCTCTATGCCTGCATCCAGTCATCTGCTCCCTCCCACCTACATCCCCATTGTGGGCAACATGGAGATTCTTGGGACAGTGTTCTCCACATTGAAGCCCCTGTTCTGTGGGTCTTTTGACCCAGTCTGAAGTACAAACTCCAGGAACAAACAGCGAAGGTTATGGATAAGCAGATGCATAAGAACACATCCAACAAGAATCAGGACATCATGGTTTCACCAGCCACCCCCCAAATCAATGGATATTTGAATTAATAGGAAACACAGGAAAATGATTTTAAAGCTATGCTCATCCAGTTATTAGAGGCACATAAAGAGGAAACAAACAAATCTCTCCACGAAATAGCTACACAAATGGAGACAAATAAAGAGGGAACGAACAAAGCTCTCAAAGAAATACAGGTAAATACAACCAAACAAAGAGAGTCACATATAGAGGCACAATTAGTGGCATATAGAGAAGAAATGAACAAAAAAATAGAGGTCATCATGGAAAGACAGGACTCCACATTCAAACAAATGCCTTTATCCTCTGAGCCGTCTCACAGGACTCAAGCCAATGTACCTTAACACCGAAATAATTTTAGTCATCTGAAATGTTTACATGTCTACTGCTTTAATATGCCCACCATATTCATAACACTATGTTTACATATGCATACTTTAAAAATTCCTTTTCTTTTTTTTTTAATGTGGAATCTAAGATTTTAGGTAGTATAATGGTAGTTCCGCTTTGGAAATACGTCCATGAGTATCTTGCCTATGAATAATTTTCCTGTGCAATTTTGTGTCGGGTTTACAGAATTAGTAGCCATATAAAAGTTGCCACATAAAGTTGCCTGCTCTAGAGAGGCATGCATAAGATTTGGTACTGGCTGCATTGTCTTCCTCTGTGGCCTGGCAAGGCTGCACCCCTCAGGCGTGATCAGAGAGCCTGCTGCTAAGTTCATGCCAGAGACAGCCTCTGCTCCCCTTACTAGGGAATCTACGTGAAGACTGAATCTATCGGCTACATCTGAGCCTGGGTTTTAGGTCTTTTCCATACATGGTCCTTGGTTGAGGTATCAGTTTCTGTAACGCCTCCAGGGTCTACTTATTTTTGGCTCCGTTGGTATCCTTTTGGAGCTCTTGTCCTCTCCAGGTCTTTCTATCTCCCCCTTCTTTCATAACATTCCATGCATTTTTCCCGAAGTTTGGCTATAAGTCTCGTCCTCTGCTTCGATACCTGGATCAGTAGGAGGGGGCGGGCACAGCTGGGATACAAAGTGAATAAATTGTAATAAATAGTAATAATTAAAAAAGAAGAAAAATATTTGGTACTGAAGCACTGAGATTTTAAACACATTTTTGGTACAATTGCTTTAAAAATAAACAATTAACACATCTTAAAGTGATTAAAATTTTATGCAACTAATTTTAAATTAATTTTAACAGAGTGTCTCAGAGGGTGCTCCTCCTAACTGTGCTGGGAATTCGTCGTTGGCTTCAGACAAAGTATTTGAAAACAGAGGAAAAAGAACAGTGGAAGGTATACTCTCTACTTGGTAAAAGTGTCATTTTGTAGAATGTGTTTTATAACATGAGCACTGGGAATCTAATAACAAAGATACAATTTCCTTTTAATGGACAGTAACAAAGGAGAGTATGAAGCCAATGAGTTGAGTGTCATCTTAGCTTTCTGAAGTATGTTAAGCTGAAAATGGCACTTAAAGGCACTAAGTTAGGATGACCATTCCAAGATAAGGTTATAATCAATGGCCACATGTATATAAGGAGTGGGGATGAATACAGAGAGTGAATGATAACAAGGCAGGAGAAACAGGGAGCCAATGAAGGAAAAGCAATCAAATGTGTTATTGGACAGCGGGAAAAGAAAGTAATCCCTCAGAATAAAAAAGAGACAGGGTATCAGACACATGAGGAAAATTTATGAAGTGATTTTCTGGTAGTAGAACTGGTTTGAGAAGTAGGAAAACTTTTCCCCACTCTGTCTGTCTTCCTCACTGTCGGAAAGACTTCAGTGATTGATGTACCCAACCATTAGAAGGTGAGTCTGATATACACGGCTGAATACAACACCACGTGAGCAGTCGTACATACGTGGGACACAATGTCAAGTGAAAAGTCACTACTTCAGTGCATAGTATTACACAGGACAGAATTAAACATGGAAAGAAGGACAGTGAGGGCCAGGTTACAGGAAATTCAGAAAATCCATTGCCAGGCATGATGGGGAGGAAATACAGGTTGGATTAAAAGATACAAGTTGAAGCAAAGGGCTATGGAGGTTGAGTTCACAGAATCCACACACTTTACAGAACCACAGGGAAGCTGTTAAACATCTCCAAGGTGGTTCAGGGCATCAGGGACTCTGAATTTGCAGTAGGTTCTTAGTCACCTGTTCAGTAGCAGGACCAGACCGCTTCTTAGCAAAATATAGACAAAATGCTATTGGGTAAATCACAGTGATGCAATAAAATTAGGACATAATGAATTTACTTTTGTTTCAACTTATGTTTACAGAAAACAAAGGTAGAAAGAGACAGAAATTATAATCCTGAAATGATTCTGTTAAATAGGAAATTCATGCTAAGAGTAATTGACAGAAAGAATGAAAAGTAGAAAGTATGAAGATCAGCGATTACCTTTGTTAAGAAGAGGGAGGACCCTCTTGGACACTAAACTGCCATGGGGTATATCTGTCCAGGGGTTCTAGGTTATTTCCATGCCTGGTACTTGGTTGGAATATGAGTCTCTGGGAAGACCCCTGTGTTCAAATTTTCTGGTTCTGTTGCTCTCCTTGTGGGATTTCTGTCCTCTCCAGATCTTACTATTTCCCACTTCTTACATAAGATTCCATGCACTCTGCCCAACAGTTGGCCATAAGTCTCAGCATCTGCTTTGATAGTCTACAGGGCAGAGCCTTTCAGAGGCCTTTTGTGGCAGGTTTCTAGGTTGTTTCCTGTTTTCTTCTTCTGATGTCCATTCTCTTTGCCTTTTGGGATGGGAATTGAGCATTTTAGTCAGGGTCCTCTTACATAGTAAAGGGAAGAGGGACTGCCTCTGACATGAACTGATTGGCCTGCTCTTTGATCACCTCCCCCTGAGGGGGGAGCAGCCTTAGCAGGCCACAGAAGATGACAATGCATCACTCCAGATGAGATCTGATAGACTAAGATCAGAAGGAAGAAGAGGAGGACCTCCCCTATCAGTGGACTTGGGAAGGGACATGGGTGAAGAAGGGGGAGTGGAGGGTGGGACCGGGAGGGGAGGAGGGAGAGGCTTATGGGGGGATACAAAGTGAATAAAGTATAATTAATAAAATAAAATAAAATTTAAAAAAATCATAAAAAAAGAAGAGGGAGGACTGAGCACAAAGCTCAGTCAGCAGAGTGCTTGCCTGGAATTCAGGAGGCCTATGTCCCCAGCACCTCTTAAAATGGGCGTGGCCTCTCAGAGCACATGGATAGAGGCAGGAGAACCAGAAGTTTATGTCTGCGACATACTGAGGTCAACGCCAGCCTTAGATACAGGAAAAGTCAGCTCAAGCAAAGAAACAAATGGGAAAGGAAGAGTGTTTGTTTTCGTTTTTAGCTGAAAGAGCAAGAATAATTCTGGAAAATACTGAATCAATTAGGGAATGTACGCATACCTAGCTCAGATGACTTCAATGTATGTGTATTCAAACCAAAGATAAAGTCATGTTGTTGCTTGGAAAAGTGATGGGTCGAAGGAATGCTAAAATTTAGTAAGATGCAGTCACTCTCACCTCTCTGTAATTACTAGACACAGAAGATGTAGATTGAATGGGCAATGTTACCGATAATAATAAATGATTGAATACAGAAGAATATGTTATTCAAAAATTTAACTTATTTTTATTTTTCAGTTACTTATTTACCTTCTAAAGAGTTATTATTTGTTTATGTGTATGTGCGTATCTGTGTGAGTGGAAGTACCATGGAAGCAAGAAAAGGGCTTTGAGTTCACCAGAAGTGGAGTTACAGATGGTTCTGAGACACCGTGTGGGTGGTGGGAATTGAGCTCAGGTTCCCTGCAAGAGTGGCTAGTGTTCTTCTTAACCGTGGAGTCATCTCTCCAGCCCTAAAATTATTTTAAATTCCAGAGATACGATAATGTATTTAATCACAACATTTTCACAGAACCTTTTTCCTTTGTTCATATTGGTTCCCCATTAATAATCTCTCGTCCTGCCCCACCCCCTTCTCATGTGCAGTTCTCTGAGAATAATACCTTCTCTACTTTATACAGTTTATACATATAGAAGTCTAGATGCTACACAGGAGATAAAACATGCAACATTTGTCCTTCTGAATGTGTCTTACTTCATGAACGTTAGCTGTCCTTCAAATGGTAACAGACCCTACAATTCTAATCTGGGAAATGACGAACATTATAGGTTTATTTGTGTCATACCAAAATTGCTATTTTCATTAATTTTGCACCAATTCAGAAGTGCTTTTAACCACTGAGCCATGTCTTCAACATCAGGAGTATATTTTTCAGTTGTTGTGCTGTCAAGACCTGTAAAAATCTTCCAAATATTCAAACCACAGAGTAACAATTGAAAAGCTAAAAATGAGACTTTAATTCCATCCTAACTGTTTATGAGCATATGACTGGTATTGTATTGACTTAGAAATGATCATATTTTCCCTTGCTTTATAGCATGGGCTGAAGAAGAGCTATCTTTAAAGGTAATAAGCTTTTTGTTTTATCATGAATTATTAAGTATGTATTATGTGATATACATATGATTCAAATATTCTACTTTTAAAACCTATTTAGTCTGCCACTGACGTAAGCGAGTCTGTTCCAAATGAAGCAGTAGAAAGGATAGAGATATTGCCACCGACCCCAGGTACACATTGTAAACTGATCGTTTTGATAGAAACGTTTGAAAAGCTTGTCGATTTCTTTATCTTAATTTTGTTTTTTTCCCCAAGTTGATTTGGCACAAATAATATGAATGTTATGCTAGCACTTATGTTTTGAAAAAGAGAATTTATGAGTGCAAGATCTTTTAAATCTTTTAGACGTAAGTTCAAAAGGACGCTTCTGCTTTTGTATTTCAGTATCCCAAACTTCCAGTGTGAAATCTTTGTCATAGGGGTTTACATATGTTTCCCCTAGAAAGTCCTGTATCTGCCCCATCATACTTCATATTTGTCAAATCACCTATTAACTCTAGAAAATCCATCCCCAATATTTTATTTCCATTCTGCAAAACCTTATGCTATTTCCTATAAGAGTACAAAAATAATTATTGAATAAAATCAAGAAAAACTAATTATAGAAGAATGATGTAAAAAACTGGCAGCTCTAGTGCAGGGGTGAAAGGGAGTGACTTGGGAAGTAGATGACTTTATACGCAAATTTTTAGGATGTTCCTATGTGTTGAGTGAGCATGGTGCCTTCTGCTACTTACATTTGAGTGAATGATTGACAGTTTAGATAACTAGAGATACTTCGCTCACTATAGACGTCATTAAAGTTCTTAACAGGAAAGTAACAACAACACAGTGTTAGCCACTCCGATTACCCTACAGACTATTGCTTTACATGAGTGCTCTGCAATTTAATCAAATAAATGTATTTGCCAACAGAACCAGAGCTAGAACTGATGTCAGTAGAAGACGACGTATCTGATGAAAGTCAAAATATTCAACCACTGGTATGAAGATATTTAATTTTAAATATCACATAATAGGTCCCAGTTTCCTCTCTTCATCCGCTTCTGCTGTCTATTCTATTTCCCCTACTGAGTGACATTCTGGCACCATCCCTTGGGGCCTCCTTGTTACTTAGCTTCTTTGGCTTGTAGTATGGTTATCCCATATAGGTCTAATATCTACTTATAAGTGAGTACATAGGATGTGTGCCTTTCTGGACCTGGGTTAACTCATTCAGGATGATCTTTTCTAGTTCCATCCATTTGCCTGCAAATTTCATTATTTCCTTATTTTTAATAGTGGAGTAGCATTCCATTGTGTAAATGTACCACAAGTTCTTCAGTTGGGGGACATCTAGGTTGTTTCCAGATTCTGGCTATTACGAATAAAACTGCTATGAACATGGTTGAACATACATCTGTGTTGTATTGTGGAGTACCTTTTGGGTGTATTCCCAAGAGTGGTATAGCTAGGCCTAGTCCCCATTTTCTGAGAAAGAGCCATATTGATTTCCAAAGTGGTTGTACAAGTTTGCACTCCTATCAGCAATGGGGGAGAGTTCCCCTTTCTCCACCTCCTCTCCAGCATGGATGTCTTGTTTTCTTCATCTATGGTGACTAAAAGTTCTGCAGGGTAGAGTAGTTGGGGCTGACATCTATGGTCCCTTAGTGGCTGCCCAAGCCCTTCTAGCATTTAGAGTTTTGGGTGAGAAGTCAGGTGTAGGTCTGCCTTTTTATGTGAGTTGGCCTTTTTCCCTTGTAGCTTTTAATATTCTTTCTTCTGTACATTTAGTGTTTTGATTATGTGACAGGAAGTTTTTCTTTTCTGGTCCAATCTGGTGTTCCGTAGGCTTCTTGTATGTTTATAGGCATCTCTTTCTTTAGATTGGGGAAGTTTCTTCTATGATTTTGTTGAAAATATTTTCTGGGCCTTAGAGCTTGGGATATTTTTCTTCTTCTATTCCTACTATTCTTAGGTTTGGTCTTTTCATATTGTGTCAGATTTCTTGGATGTTTGTGTCAGGAACTTTTTAACATTGATTTCTTCAATAGTATGTTCTATACTTGAGATTCTCTCTTCCATGTATTCTGTTGGTGATGCTTTTGTCTGTAGTTCCTGTTCACTTTCATGGGTTTTCCATCTTGAGGATTGCCTCAGATTGTGTTTTCTTTATTGTTTTTATTTCCATTTTTAGGTCATGGACAGTTTTATTCATTTCCTTCTCCAGTTTGGATGTATATTCCTTATTTCTTTAAGGGATTTATTCAATTCCTTCACCTTTTTGATTGTATTTTTCTATATTTGTTTATGGGATTTTTTTCAATTCCTTCATCTGTTTGACTGTATTTTCCTGCATTTCCTTGAGAGATTTATTTATTCTTTTAAGACCTCTATCATTTTCATAACCTCATATTTAAAATCACTTTCTTATGCTTCTGGTGTGATAGTATCCTCAGGGTTGGATAGCTGGGTCTTGGTAGTGTCATATGGCCCTGGGTTTTTGTTGCTTGTGTTCTTGCACTGACCTCTAGCTATTTGATTGACTCTGTTTTTAGTAGGCGTGGTGGTCTCTGATGGTAGTAGGTCTCTGGGGTTGTAGGTAGAGCTGGTGGTCCCAGATGGCTGCAGTCCTCTGGATTTCCTGCTGCTCCCTAATCCTTGCTGGTCTGCTTCTCCCTGATCTGTGCCGTCTCCCAGGATGCAGATTGGGGTGGGTCCCAGGAAATGGCACAGGCCCGGGAACTGGGTTGTGTGGAGCGCAGAGGGCCCTTGGCAGACTTTGCTGCTGTTGCTGGCAGGCTATGGCAGGCCAGGGACTGGGAAAGGGTTTCACTTGCTGCTCCCCGATCTATGCTAGTCCCCAGGACCACAGATCACGCTGGTTAGTAACTTTCATAACGTTTGTGCCATGATTATACTCGTGAGCACGTACTGCCAGGTCAGCCATTATTGTAGCTTTGAGTGTTCACAGTTGGGTAACTGTTTTTTTTTTTTTTTTTTTTTTTTTTTTCTACAAGCATGCATAGCACCCTCCAGAGCAATGGGAATTGGGTAATAGGGATCAAACCTTCTGGCTCAGTATTAGCTTGATTTCATATTCTATAACTCAAGTACACAACATCTTCAGTACTAGGGTCTTATTCTCAAATTATGGAAGGTAATCAAGAGCATGCCTGTATTGTTTGACATCTGTGGGGACTCACTAGCCTGGATTTTTTATTATTTACTCTCTGGAGTCTAGTAGTGATATCGCTAGACCTTGCTACAGGATTATCTATCTATCTATCTATCTATCTATCTATCTATCTATCTATCTATCTATCTATCTGTCTGTCTGTCTGTCTGTCTGTCTGTCTGTCTGTCTGTCTGTCTGTCTGTCTGTCTATCTACCTACCTATCTGTCATCTTATCTATCCATCCATCTGGAAACTTCTATGCCAGAAGGTTTCTATCTGGCCCTTTTTTCCAGGATATCAAGTCTTACTTTGAGGTCTGTGATCCATTTGGAATTGAGTTTTGTGAAGGATGAGAGATAAGGGTTAAATTTCATCCTTCTGCATGTATTCATTGAGTTTGACCTGCACCATTTGTTGAAGATACTGTCTTTTCTCCAATATTATTGTTGACCTCTTTGTTAAAAATCATGTGATTGTAGGAATATGGACTTTTTAAAATTAATTTTTATTTTTTTTATTAGTTACAATTTATTTACTTTATATCTCAGCTGTAGCCCCCTCCCTCAAAATCACGCTCCCTATCTCATCTCCTCCCTGCCCCTCTCTAAGTACACTGCCCCTTCCATCTGATCCTAGTTTATCAGGTCTCTTCAGGACTGGCTGCAATGTCCACCTCTGTGGCCTAGCAAGGCTACTCCTCCCTCAGGGGGGAGGAGGTCATAGAGTGAGCCTTTGAGTTCATGTCAGAGACAGTCCCTGTTCCCCTAACTAGATACTTGAATACTGATCTGCCATGGGCTACATCTGAGGGGTTCTAGGTTATATCTGTGCATGGCCCTTGGTTGGAGAAACAGTCTCAGAAAAGACCCCTGTGCCCGATGTAGTTGGTCCTTGTGGAGCTCTTGTTTTCTCCAGGTCATACTAACTCCCCCTTCTTTTGTATGATTCCCTGCACTCTGCCCAAGGCTTGGTTAGGAATATGGACTTATGTGTTGGTTCTCAATTCTATTCCATTAATCAATGAGTCTGTTTTTCATTCCAGTACTGTGTTCTTTTTAGTATTACAGCTTCATAGCAGAATTTAAAATCTGGGGTGATGCTACCTCCTACTATTTTTATGTTCAAGATATTTTTAAATCCTAGATATTTTTTATTTTCATATGAAATTTAAGAAAACATTTTCAACTTTTGTGAAGAATTGTGTTGAAATCCAGATAAAGCTTATGTTCAATCTATAGATTGTTTTTGGTAAGATGGTCATTTTTACAACATTAATCCTACCAATCCATGAACATGGGAAGTCTTTCTATCTTCTGATAATTTGTTCAATTCATTTTTCAGTAATTTGAAGATTTTATTTTTTTTAACTTCCTCAGTTAAACTTATTTATATATATATGTATAATGCTATTGTGAATGATATCATTTCCTTGATTAAATTTTTTGAAATTATAATTACATTTTCCCTTCCCTTTTCTTCAAGCCCTCTTATATATTCTCGCCTTACTCTCTTTTGAATTTATTTTATTTTTTCACATTTCTGAATTTTTTCCATTAATTAATTTATTCACTTTACAACTTGATTGCAGACCCCCTCCCCCTTCTCCTGCAAGTCCCACCCTCACACCTCTGTGTCTCCCTGGCTCCCTCTTTCCTTCTCCTCAGAGAAAGGAGGTTAACACACTCCATGGGTGCTAACCTGCCCTGACACATTAAGTCACATCAGGACTAAGTGCATTTTCTTCCACTGAGGCCCAAGACAGCAGTCCAGCCAGGGGAAAGGGATGCAAAGGCAGGCAACAAAGTCGGAGACAGCCCCCGCTCCAATTGTTAGGGGACCCACATGACGACCAAGCTGTACATCTGTTTCATACTTGTAGGGAGTCTAGGTCCAGCCCATACATGTTTCTTAGTCTGCCATATATAGGAAGACTGTTGCTTTTTAATATATTTTATCTTTTATGTATATTAATTTTGTGACTTTGCAGAATGTATTTGTCAGCTGTAGAAGTTTTCTTGTGGAGTCTTTGGGTTCTTTAGATGACGGATAAGACCATATCATCTGCAAATAAAGAAATATTTCTTTTTAAATTTAAATTTCACATTGTTTTTAGGACTTCTTACATTATCTTATGACATTTATATCACTTTTAGCTCTCCTTCTACCCCATCTAACTACTCTTGTGCCCCTCATACTTCTGCTCATATCCATGCCTCCTCTTCTTTAATTTTTATTGTTATATTTATACATATGTATATATATGCATAATATATATATGTATATATACACATAGCCTTACATTCCTGTTCTCAGTAAGGCTTGCTATGTTTCTTGGAATTTCTTCATTCTGAAAGAGTTGAATGTTACATCTTCATCCTACTATTTAAATATAACATAAAGAAAAATTTTCTAACTTATTATTTATTTAAGCATTTTTTTTCTACCAGTAAACATTTTACATAAAAACATGTATGGTTTAAGAATTGTTTACCCATACCAAATAGCTTCTTCAGTGTTTTGTTTATGCCCAACATGATAAGTTATGAATTCTCTTTATGGAAAATATGTTCTTCTGCCTTTATGACAATTTATATCATTGGAAAAATGTTCTAAATGTTAAATGTTGTACTATGGCAAGTGATTTTTCTCAAATAAAAAATTTTCTAAGTATGTCTTCTTGAGATTTCTCTTTTTTTGTGGGGATACAAAGTAGAGTTAGGATCATTTTTATTGCAATATGCAGGCGAGCCACTATTGCATATACACATTTGTTTCTTTTGGCCTTACATGATCTGTTTACATAGCAGCAGTATAACAGAAAAAGATTAAATTGATATAAAAAGCATAGAAAACATTCCAATCAAATGTTTTACTATCCTACTTTTATTTTCTAGTTAATCACGTTTGAAGTTGGAAATTAGATTTCTTCTCAGAAATCTGAGGAGAAGGCAACTAGGAGATATTTATCTAACTTGTTATGATACTTATTTTATCAGAGCACGTTGGAGCATCTTCTACAGACAAATGTTAGCCATGTATCTGGTGTAGGATATCAAATGGAAAAAAATAATATAAGTGGACAAATGAAAGGTAAGAATAGCATTTTACTAAAAAAATTATGTGATTCAAAACAGGTGACTTATTTATTCAAAGCAGGTGACTTCCACATGATACTAAAATATTACTTATTAAGTATATAGAAAAAATAAGCTTAAATAACAAGCCGAATAACTTAGCAACAAACTGAATTGATAGTGTTACTAAAAGATATGGATTGTGAGTTACATTACAGGATTTTCTAGTACCCAAAGAACTCTGATATTAAGGAAAAGGATGAAAGTGGAATGAAGAACAAGAAAAGTAGTGAGTACAGGGAGTGAGTGATGGAAATTGGGCTTTGTACACAGGAGAAAAGAGGGAGTTTTGAGATTACTTTAGCTAAAGCGTGGAACGGTATCATAAATGTGGAGCTTCCAGTGCCTAAACATGTTTAAGAAGTAGAATATTGGCCTGCTCTTTAATCAGCTCCTCCTGAGGGGAGAGCAGCCTTACCAGGCCACAGAAGAAGACACTGCAACCACTCCTGAGGAGACCTAATCGACTAGGATCAGAAGGAAGGAAAAGAAGACCTCTCCCATCAGTGGACTTGGGGAGGGGGCATGCGTGCAGAAAGGGGGAGGAAGGGAGAACCACAGGGGGGATACAAAGTCAATAAAGTGTAATTAATTAAAAAAAATTTAAAAAAGAAGTAAAAGAAAATGTCCCTGTACTTGCTTTCATCACCAAAGGCATTATGTACCCCATCAAGCAAAACTACGCTTTGTGTAGTGAACCATTGATAAATAAAGTTAGTGTCAGGTTAGACATCTACATAAAAGTTTAATACTGTGTGCTGTACCGCATCTTCACAGGGGTAGCTAAGTATACAACAAAATAACAGAATCAGAAAGAAAAGCACAGGATTACTAATGGAAAGATTAGGGAACTGAAAGACAAAGTCCAAAGGTAGCACATGATTGTGCATGCTGTTTTGATTGGGGAGACTGGGAAAGAGAAACTTTAGGTCTAGAAAGGTAAGTTAGGAAAAGTCATTGAGAAGATTCATACTTCATAGAAATTCTTAAGTTTTAGCACTTACCCTGGACACCGTGTTACAAATACACCCTGCACCTCAGCGTCTCCGGGGCTCGGTGTTTCTAATATGATCTAGGAGATGCAGGCACTGGGGTTCCCTCCACATTCTGAAGAGAGAAATTACAGACCCATTTTTTTTTAATACACAAAACAACTGAACGATATTTAGAAACAAAACTGGACAAAAGGAGACCATGTGTTTTGCTTTTATTTCTGATCATGTTTCTAGCCAGAGGGAAAGGAGCAAACAGATAAAGAAACAAAAAGTGTAATACTATTGAGTTCTGTATGGCTCCAGAATATTAAATTTGTAATTCCTAGATACTTTTGGTAAATGGAGAAAAAGGAAGCAGTTCTAATAATCCATAAAGTACTGTAAAACCTGAAGACTCGTATCTACAGATCTACAGAATATTTTCAAAAGAAGATGGTCTAGTTAGAGAAGAGAAGAGAGACACTGACTACAAGACCTTGAAGGGCACACTAGGGAGTCTTCAGATAACTCACTTCACTTGGCTCCTGCACACTTACTGTTGAAAACAAAGGCACCATCTTTGTTTCATTACTGTTGTGTAAGCTTGTGGAAGCAAAGGAAAATGGAGATGGTAGATCAGAGCAAATGTCAGCCAGTTACTTCTCATAACTTTCAAGCTTCAAAATAGGTTGAATTGACCTTAGGTGGACAAGCGAAATTAATTTGAACACAGTAGCATTCTTTTCTTGTATGAGAAACAACATCATATGGTTGTTTCATGGAAGTTCTTTGAGCACCAATGTGATATGCCAAAATAATGTACTTTTGGAGACACTGACTTTAGAGAGTTCATTCCTTCAATAAAGTCTTGCACATTATGCTGTACCTGTGATTCATATTATTTCTTATATTAGTGAATCAAGCAGCATTAGGATCTCTAAACTAAAATGTAAAAATACAAATACAACTGACAACAGCAGTGTCAGGAAAAAGTGTAGGAAAAACAGGGTAGGAAAAAGAGGATGTTGTACATTTTATTTTTTGAAAGTACTTCTCCATGAGAAGTAACCACTAGTGTGTCCTTCCTAACTTAAGGCACAAATTAAGCAAGACAAAAAAAACAAAACAAAACAAAACAAAACAAAGCAAAACAAAGCAAAACAAACTTGGTGACAGTGTTTTAGTGAAGTACATGGTGTCTCACTCTCCCAACATCTTTGCCAGTTAAATGTCCTCAGAGTGATGCTTTGCTTCTTTGACTAGAGGTCATTTTTCTCTGCATCCATCACCCTGCTCAGCACAGTGGCACCTGTGCCTGTTCTGCTTCTGGCCCAGTCATTGGAGTCATAATCTCCTTTGAAAATATTTATTGAAAGCTATTGTCTTAGTTTTATTCACAATATATTTTTTTCCATATTGCTGCCCCAATCAGAAAACAAGACAACAAGCTGAAAGTTGCCCAACTCCCAAACCCGTTGTAAGCATTGTAAAGGAAAAAGAGAGTACTCAATTTGGAAAGCACTGTGTGTGAGTGTGTGGATGACTTCCAGATACTTAGTATTTACTGATGTCCATTTGGCGTTTTAGAGTCTGATGAAGAACATGCTCAATTGATGGTAATCACTATTGTGCTTTATCCTGGACGATGGGCATCACTGTTGTCTGTGAGTATGCAATGTTTATTAGGTGTCCTCTTTCAAAACCCAACCAGACTCCTATTGAAATGAGAGACACTGTTTCCAAAGAAGCGCAGACAGCAAAGGATGCACCCGCCTTCAAATCAGGTAAGGCATGCAATGAAATTACCTCATAATTTCCTCATTCCTACTTTCAAAAATCCAGATAAATTTAATCATTGATTCTATCTAGATATTTCTGAGGTCATTGTTGGCATAGATAAATGGAAAATAGGGGCATTTTCAGGGCTAGAAAATTACATTGGAAATGTATGCTTTAAATCAGGCATGTCTTCTTTCTTGGGTCATCCCATAAGGTTTGCCTCAATGAATAGCTATAATCATTAGGGATTTATGGAGAGTAATTGGGAAAGTCTAAATTTTTTCTCCAAGTCTAAAATAGTAGTTGGGTGGCTGAGTGAATTGCAATATGCCTGTTGATTCACTTAGCAAGCTGGAAAACAAGAGCCTTCCTTTAATCCACAATTTCAAGAGCCTTGTAAGCAATGTCGTAATAAATTACATCTATAAATAATGTTCATTTTATTGTAATTGGGAAGTTCATGGATTACATGCATCTAGATGTGTTTTAAATTGCATATTTGTTATTTCCATGACATCAATCTATTTTTACACTTTTATTTTTTATATTAATTACAGATTATTCTCTTTGTCTCCCAGCTGTAGCCCCCTCCTTCCTCCCCTCCCAATCCCACTCTTCCTCCTTCTTCTCCTCCCATACCCCTCCCCAAGTCCACTGATAGGGGAGGTCCTCCTTCCCTTCCATCTGAACCTAGCCTATAAGGTCTCAGCCATTAATCTATTATGGCAATCAGGTATACTATAGTGTGATATGACATATCTTGTACTTTCATTTTCTCCTAACATTAAGATTGTGTTTTACAGACTTCAGTTGCTCTGTGGAGGCACCAAGCTCTACACACAACATCACATACCCATACAATTGCTTCACAAATGCTAGTCACATAATTTACCAAGGAACCAATACCCTACTATGATGTCATTGCTTTCAAAACAAAAACAACAACCTAGGGCTCTGAACCCAGAAAGATGTGCACCAGAGAAATGGCAAACACATGTAACTAACTCACTTCTTAGTTTTCTCAAATGATAAGAGTCATTTCTCCAAGGATACAAACTTACTTATATGTTTATTCATTTAATAAAATATGTTCTGAACCAGACACTCATAATTTCATAACCTAAATATTTCTATACACATTCTACCAATTATGGTCTGAATAGTTCCAGTAGCTTCTTGTAAAATATCTTCCTCTGGAAAGGAGCTCCACAAGAAGGCCAACAGAGCCAACATATCTGGGCCCAAGGGGTTCTGTGGAAACTGACACACCAACCAAGGACAATGCGTGGAGAGAACCTACGGCTCTGCTCAGATGTAGCCAATAGACAGCTCAGTCTCCATGTGGGTGTCCTAGTAAGGGGAGCAGCAGTTGTCTCTGACATGGACTCTATTGCCTGCTTCTCAGATCACTTCCCCCTGGTGGGTCGGCCTTGCCAGGCCACAGAGGAAGAGAACTGCAGACAGGCCTGATGAGACCTGATAGGCTAGGGTCAGTTGGTAGAGGAGGAGGGCTCTCTCCCTTTTCTGAGGTCTAGGGGAGAGGTATGGGGGGAGGAGAGGAGGAGAGGGTGGGATTGGGATGAGATGAGGGAGGGGGCTTCGATCGAGATGTAAAGTGAATAAATTCAAAAAATTTAAATTAAATAAAAAAAAATCTTCGTCTATTTATGCACACACTGTGGGCATTCATCCTCCAGCGAGCTTGATGACTTTTAACATGCCAACATTTTGAAATGAAAATGTTGAACCTTCTTAAAATTATGGAGAAGGCTTTCATGACTTGTTTCCAGTGTTGTGTCCTTAACACACCCTTCAGTCTCCCCTTTCCTGTGAAATGACAAGGTTGCTGGTGTTATTCTTTCTAACAGTTTGCTTTCAGATAGATCCCTATTAAATAACTTTGTTACACAATCTTGTTACTTCATTTTTATGTACTTGCACTTTCTTGACTGATGTCTGAGTAACTCCATATTTTAAGTATCAAAAAGTAATTATGTTTAGAAAAAGCCATCTATATATCCATTATTTTCATTCTTTTATGCACAGTGCCAGCAGAAGAATACAATGAACAACTATTGAGTAAATTGAACTAAAGGCTGCTTATACCAGAATGGCTTAAAAGATTGTTCCCTCTAGAGTAGCTGTAAAGGAATAAACATTTAAATAAATAAATTTAAGGTCTAGCAATAAAAATAAAGTTGAAAAATCAATAAAACATCCAGATAGATCCAAGAAAAGAATTATCTGCTTATGTAGCGAGTCAGAACTCAATTCTTTATATGGTAAACTAAGTATTAAAGGTTGAAACAAAACTGTCTGAATAATAGATGGAAATATTATATAGAGGATATAAAGAACAGGTGGCAAAGACAAAGATGTAAAGAATAAAGACAATTTTATATAGAAAATAATTAGTGGATTATTTCAAAGTTAATGGTATGAGGTAGAAGAGAATGTACCCTAATGAGTTTATTTATTTTTTGTGATATTTTTGAATTTTATTTCTGAGAGCTTGCTCATTTGCGTTGAGTGATTGAATGTATGAATAAATCTCAAACAGGCCTTTTACATCTAGAATCTGTCAAAATCTAGAGTTGATCCAAATGCCAGTGGTGACTGGAAGCAACACTTTCACAATCAAATATTCAGCTACCTGTTAAGCAGGACACAGATTAATTGGAAAAACCCAAAATGCAGTTCTTATGAACACAAATTTTAAAATACCTCCATCTATTGCTATAAAACTACTGTGTATATTTGTGTACAATGTCTTAATAGTTTGGTTAACTGGATATATTTATTAGTAGGGCCAGACTTAGAAGTGACATCAAAGGAAGATGACAATAGATTTGATTACAGGAGAAACATCCAGTCATTGGTATGTAAATATGAATTAGAATTTCTGGAATAAAAATTTTGTTGTTCAAGAATGTTGCATAGACTAAAGAAAATCACAGCTCAGAAAACCAAGAATTGATGGCATATAATTTAATACTTAGTCTTAAAGGATTTTTAAAGGAGATTTTACCATCTTATGTAACATATTTATCTTTAGATAAGCATTATTTTCCCTGTGTTTATTTCCCTTAAGATCAAGTTTATAATGAATACTTTCTGTATATCTTTTTTTATCTGACAAAAACCATGACCATTTTTGGGTCTTGGGTTTGAGCATGAGTATGTATTAACAAGGTAGTAGCAAAGAGCCCAGCATGGAGGAAGTCAAGTCAGTATATATTGATAGCGTGATTTGTTTTCTCTGGTGGAATTTAGAACATATTTGAACAACTTAATGCAGAGAGTTTCTATAGGTGATAAAATATTAAATATATTCCAAGTTTTGGAAGAACAACCTGCAACAGAAATGTTGTGAATAGTGCTTGAGACATTACTGAAGACATTTTAAGTGTTGAGATCTGTACTGTGCAGTTTTATGTTAGCTTGGCACAAGCTAGAGTTATCTGCAAGGAGGGACTCCTCAATTGAGATAAGGCCTCCATATGAGCAGGCTGTAAGGCATTTTGTTAAGTAGTGATTGATGGACCCAGCCCCTTGTGAATGCTATCCCTGGGCTGGTGGTCCTGTGTTGTATAAGAAAGCAGGCTGAGCAAGTCATGCACAGCAAGTCAGTAAGCAGCATCCATCCCTTGCCTCAGTATCAACTTCTACCTCCAAGTCCCTGCCCTGCTTTGAGTTCCTATCCTGACTTTCTTAGATTTAGTTGTTGGTTGCAGCAGTGTGGTTATGTACTGTTCTCTTTTGGTTTTGCTGTAGGGTGTGGTTAACTTCCTCAGGTGGGAGTTTTCCTTCTAGTATGTTTTGTAGGGCTGAGTTTATGCATAGGTTGGCATTTGTGTTTTTGAGTGCGGATCATTTCACTTAATATAATAATTTCCAAATTAATGTATTTTTTCTTTCCTTTTTTTGATGCAGGGTTTCTCTGTATAGCCCTTTGCTGTCCTGTATTTGCTTTGTAGACCAGGCTGGTCTCGAACTCACAGAGATCTGCCTGCCTCTGCCTCCCCGAGTGCTGGTATCACAAGTGTGTGCCACCATGGCCGGCTTATCAATGTATTTTCTCACAAAGTTCATGCTCTTCTTTTCTTTAAGTATGAATTAAACTCCATTTTGTATACATAATGCATTTTCATAAATCAGTTGCATGCCACTTTCCCTTCTGTGAGGGCTGAGTTCCCACTTTCAGTTTAGGTTTACAGCAAAGTGAACTGTCTCACTTTCTGTGGGGATGGCTCACTGGAGTTTTTGAATATACTCTCCTTTTGGTGAGACCCACCTCAGCATGAGCACACTGGTGTGCTTGGGGTGCATTTGGCTTCTTTGTAGAGAAAGTCTTAGCCAGTTTCATTTCTGTTTTCTATATCTTCCTCACATCTCTATTAGTTTTTTTTTTTTATCATATTCTCCCTTCTTGTCTCAGTTGTGTCTTCTAATTTGCCATCTTGCCTCTGCTACCCAGTTTGTCATTTTTAAACCATTTTTCTCCAATCAGTAAGCAATTAAAAATAAACCTTTATCCTTTACTTAAGTGAAGAAACTTCAAATATATGACCAGTTCTGCTTGCGCCAACAGCAGTTTGTGACACATTTTATATCTGATTCTAAAACTCTGAATTTTCAGTGTTGTTTTACATCAAGAACACTGATGATGCATTGTTTAAGGATTTGTTTTACTTGAAAAAGTTCCCTTATTTTTGTGGGAGAATGCAAAGTAGATTTTGATATGCAGAAGTAAATTTCTGACTGAACTACGTAAATCATCTGTTATTGTCAAACTTGTATGTTCTTTTGGCCTCCTGTGCTGCTTACATAGTCAGTGACTGCATGAACATGACAGAATGGATCTGAAGAGCACAGATGAGGCTCTATTTCCAAATATTTTCCTTCTCGGTAATGCTTCCTTTATATTCAACTCTGTGTGACTTTAAAATATGAGACTTGGTACCTTAATGAATTTGATTGGGAGGACTTTGCACAACTGACGATCACTACTTATTATAACAGCAAATCTATGAGGATCTTTCAGACATATCTGGCAATGTATCCATGGCAACAGATCCAGGAAAAGAAAAGACAAACAGACAAGCAACAGGTAGGAAGTACATCTTATGAAAAAGTCATTTGGAGTGATGCTGGTATATGAAAAGAGGCTGATGTATTAGCTACCAACCAAAGAAAATTATCATCGAAGCTGGAATTAGGAAAGATTATAATCTGTTATAAAATTTCAATGGCAATGTGAGAGTATCACTAAGAAAGATGAACTGTGAATTACATTTCTAGGTATCCTAACACTAAAGATATGCTAATAAGTTATGAAGAGGTGAGAAAATGTGGAATAAAAAATGAGAAAAGCAGTAATGATAGGGAGTAAGTAAATTATGTCAAGTATACAAAGCAAATGTTTAGTGCCCTAGATTTTCTCGGCTTTTTTGAGAAAGTGCTTTGAACAAAACAAGGAGGTTTTTTACTTAGACAGTCCCATTTTTCTTGCTTAGGGAATAGTGTCACCCACAGTGGTGGACCTTTACACCTCAGATAATATAAAAAAGAATACTCACCTACAGGCATCCAGTGTCCACAGGCCAATGCAATGTAGATAATTGCTTGTTGAGAATATCGTCCAAGGTAATTCTAGGTTGTGTCAAGTTAACAATTAAGTTGAGAAAATTAAAATTAAATTAAAAAAAAACTTGAGTGCCTTTAACCCAAGATTGTCTAAAAATAGAGCAAAGAATCCAACTCTTATTGTATTCTTAATTGGTGGGAATCCATTAAGGATTTAAATACTTGGTCTTTCAAGCCTATGTCCTATTGCCAAAGAACAGTATAGCTATAACAATTGGCTCACAGTAAATGTATATATTTTTGCATCTTGCAGACACCACCATTTCAAAAAGTAGTGCTGTATAAATGAAAAGCAATGATGTGGATATAAGAAACTCATGGGATTAGATCAAAAGTCCATTATACACTGTGTATTCATACACAACCTTCAATTATCTGGGAGGATACGCTCAGTGAGATACTTCACTACATTGGCCTGTAACACTGCATGCCTGTAGGTGATTATCATATATATATATATATATATATATATATATATATATCAAAAGTCCATTGTATACTGCTTATACAGTCACAGTTTGGAAGATGACATAGTAGACTCATAGAGTAGATTCCAAAAAGTTAGGTAAAGGCATTTAGAATGAAACTGCTGACCACTGCTTCTCAGACTTTGCTGAAGCATCTGCTTTGGCCTTGTTAAAGCTAGACGCTGATAAACCATGAATGGGGCTTTTCATTTGTGATGAATTCCCAGCTGGTGCAGATGCTGTAGAAAGCCATGCTGTATAATGAGTAGTGAGGCTAGAGGCTTGAATGAAATCTATTGAGACAAACATCAAATTGTCCTGGAAAGCATATTTTGCCCTCACTTTTGAGTTTGTCACTATCCAGGAAGAAATAAGCAGAAATGTAAAGAAACTGAATAATTCCGTATGATTCTCAGGATACTAAGTCTATATGGTTATAAAATATGACTCCTTAGTTATTACTCTTGCTGAACAAAGATGAAAGAAGTGATCATAATAATCCATAAACTAGCATAAAACTGAAATAAAGCCTACAGGTGGTATGTTAAAGGAAAGGGTGTCTAGATAAGAGAGGAACTGCCTAGGAGGCAAGAAAGTTAATGCTGAGGAGACTTGAAAGAACCCACTTTAGATGCTATCAATGTATTCTCATTCAAACCATACTGCATTGTTGTGCTCCCACATATATTACTGGAAGCAGGAGGCAGTTTAAACCACCTGGAGGCAAGAACTGAAGCAAGGGCCATAGAGAAATACTGGCTTGTTCCTCATGGCACGTTTAGCTTGCTTACTTACACAACCCAGGACCATCTGCCCAGGGGAGTAGCACCACCCACAGTGGACTGGAACCCCCCCGACACCAATCGCCAACTAAGAAAATGCACAATAGACATGCCCACAGTCCAATCTTATGGAGGAAATCCAGCAATTTACATTCCCTCCTCCCAGGTGACTGTAGTATGCATTGTTGAGACAAACAAACAAACAAACAAACAAACAAATAAAAAAAACCCAGCATGGCTCAGAAGTCTTTTAAATTATATAATGTTCCATTCTACAGTAGCTTTGACAGTTGACATGAACTCGGGGTCATGATTTGCTTCCCTGATTAAGGATTGCTTTTCTCTTCATTTATTAGTATATTCACATGGTTACAATGGGAATATGTGCATTTCTGCTATAGTCATTACATAATCATCTCATTTTGAAAAGCTGAGCAAGTTTAATTAAAACTGGATTTAAATTTTTTAGTATATATTTTTTCACTTTTTGATCCCAGCTAGACACAAAAGCAAACAAACTCAAATCCTGAAAAGCTCAAGCATAAGGTTATTATTTATTTTTTCTTTAAAATTTTTTTTAATAAATTACAGTTTATTCACTTTGTATCCCAGCTGTAGCCCCCTCCCTTATAACCTCCTAATCCCACCCTTCCTCCCTCATCTCATTCCATGCCCCTCCCCAAATCCACTGATAGGGGAGGTCCTCCCCTCCTTCATTCTGACCTTACCTTATCAGGTCTCATCAGGACTGGCTGCATTGCCTTCCTCTGTGGCCTACCTGATGGGGAGGTGATCAAAGAGCCAGCCACTGAGTTCATGTCAGAGACAGACACTGTTCCTTATTACTAGGGAACTCACTTGGAGACTGAGCTGCCATGGGCTACATCTGTACAGAGGTTCTAGGGGTTCCAGGGGTTCAAGGTTATCTCCATGCATGGTCCTTGATAAGGTTATTATTTATAAGGCCAGGGGAACTGAGTTCCATACTAACTTTGCATGAATATGTAGTTTATCAACTTATTAACATATCATTGATTCTCTCTTTGGCTTTTTAGAATCTGCAAAGGAATATTCACCCTTGATGGTAATAACCTTTATGTTATTACTTAGAATATTTCATATCACATTAAATAAAATATACAATTATTTTTCAATTGTTCATTCAAACCCCTTACAGCCTACCCGTAAAATAAAGGACTTTGTTCCAGACAGAGCAGTAGCGATGAAGAAAGCAGGGATAGTACAGGCAGGTAAGTTTTGCCCTACTTGTTACTCTGGAAAGAAATGCCCTAAATATTAGAAATCCCCACACACTTCTCACTCCTATTTCTTTTTTTTTTTCTCTGAGATTAGATGGCGGGATATGCTTTAAGTAACACTCACTGTGTTACTTAAAGATTTTGACATAGATTTTTGCAGAAGACATTTACACATTGAAGGAACTGGCTTGGAGAAGCAACTTGAATTAGGTGTTTCAGCTTTTATGTCACAACACACTCATTAGTTCTTTCAGTATCAGATGTGCTAGGAAAAGAACAAAGCTAGCAAAGCCCTCCCACATAAAGTAGAATGTTCATCTCACATCCTGCTCCACACCATTTGTCAAGTAACGACAACCATCTAACTCTCCATGGAACAATGCTTATAAATTTACTCACTGAATCAAATTTATTTTTTACTGGGTGGTGATAATTTTGTAACTCAAAATTTTCTGGAAACTTCCCCCCAATTTGGGACTGCTTCGATGTGAATTTGCACTGTTGCCTTCTACTAAACCATTTCCATGCACTTACTCAGGCATTTTTCCCATTGGCATCTCTGCCACATTTTGCGTGCTCCATGACCGCATCAAATGATAACATGGACTAATTAAAAAAAATCAGTTTTCCCATATTATATGTCTATATGAGTGAGTATATACCGTGTGTGTCTTTCTGCTTCTGGGATAGCTCACTCAGGATGATCTTTTCCAGATCCCACCATTTACCTGCAAATTTCATGATTTCCTTGTTTTTTATTGCTGAGTAATATTCCATTGTGTAGATGTACCACAATTTCTGTATCCATTCCTCAGTTGAGGGGCATCTGGACCGTTTCCAGCTTCTGCCTATTACAAATAAGGCTGCTACAAACATGGTTGAGCAAATGTCCTTTTTGTGTACTTGAGCCTCTTTTGCCTAGGAGTGGTATAGCTGGATCTTGAGGAAGCGCTATTCCTAGTTGTCTGAGAAAGCACCAGATTGCTTTCCAGAGTGGTTGTACAAGTTTACATTCCCACCAGCAATGGAGGAGGGTTCCCCTTTCTCCACAACCTCTCCAGCATGTGTTGTCACTTAAGTTTTTGATCTTAGCCATTCTGATGGGTGTAAGGTGAAATCTTAGGATTGTTTTCATTTGCATTTCCCTTATGACTAAGGACGTTGAACATTTCTTTAAGTGTTTCTCTGCCATTTGATATTCCTCTATTAAGAATTCTCTGTTTAGCTCTGTACTCCATTTTTTAATTGGATTACTTGATTTGTTGCTGTTTAACTTCTTGAGTTCTTTATATATACTGGATATTAGTCCTCTGTCAGATATAGGGGTGGTGAAGATACTTTCCCAATCTGTAGGCAGTTGTTTTGTTCTGACAACATAGGATAAGCCTACTAAAATCTGTACACCTAAAGAAACTAATCAAGAGGGAGGACTCTTGCTAAAATGCTCAGTTCCTATCCAGAAAGGCAAAGAGAATAGATATCATAAGAAAGAAAAAAGAGGGAACAAGTCAGGAGCCTGACAAAGAGGACCTCTGAAAGGCTCTGCCCTGAAGACTATCAATGCAGATGCTGAGACTTATGGCCAACCTTTGGGCAGAGTGCAGGGAATCTTATGAAAGAAGTGGTAAATATTAAGATCTGGAGAGGAAGGAACTCCACAAGGAGAGCAACAGAACCAAAAAATCTGAGTATAGGCGTCTTTCCTGAGACTGATACTCCAACCAAGGACTATGTATGGAGATAACCTAAGACCCCTGCACAGACGTAGCCCATGGCAGTTCAGTATCCAAGTGGGTTCCATTGTAATAGGAACAGGGACTGTCTCTGACATGAACTGATTGGCCTGCTCTTTAATCACCTCCCCCTGAAGGAGAAGCAGCATTACCAGGCCACAGAAGAAGACAATGCAGCCACTCCTGATGAGACCTAATTCACTAGTATCAGAAGGAAGGAAAAGAAGACCTCCCCTATCAGTGGACTTGGGGAGGGGCATGCATGCAGATGGTGGAGGAAGGGAGTGATTGAGACGGGAGGAGGGAGGGAACCACAGGGGGGACACAGAGTGAATAAAGTGTAATTAATAAAGAATTTTAAAAAATCAGTTTTCAAGCCTCTTCAAATATGTATGTTTTCATAATGTAACTTCCATCCAGATCTCTACTTTGAGCCATTTTTTGGTGTGTCTATAGTGATGATGATGTCATTATGTCACCTTATTTTCACACCATCTCATGCTCCATTTGTCACTTCTCCTCCTCTGTTTTTGTTCACTGTGTGCTTGCTATTTATAGTCCCGATATTTGCATAAATCATTCCTTAACTGTGAGATAAGGCATTATATTTTAAAAAATCCACCCAGCTTTTAAAATTCACACTCTTTAAAGCTGACTCCAGGATCACAATAATTAGTTGTTCAGTATGGTAAAAATTACTGTTTATACGTGAATGAAAGCACCAATGTAGTCCAGGAACAAAATGAACGGACATATAAGTAAATAATTTACAATGGACATGATTAAAATACAAAGGAAAAATGAACAAAAACAACAAAGGGAGTGTCATGGAAAGTAAGTATAGTCACTTAGGCAAAGAGAACTTTAATGAAGAAAGACAGCCTATGACACTGAGCATTCAGAGAGGAAAAATCAGCATGTAGGAATAGTGAACACAGCTTTTCAGCTGTAAGTTTTGTTAACTGTATCTTAGAGTAAGTAAACAATAAGATTGTCCATCAGGGGATCAAAGCAGATGCTGAGACTCAGGGCCAAACTTTGGGCAGAGCACAGGGAGTCTTATGGAGGAAGAGAAGAGTGGGAATAGAGGAACATGGAGGGGACAGGAGCCACACAAGGACGGCAATAAAACTAAAAGATCTGAGCCCAGGGGGTCCTGCAGAGACTGATGCACCAACAGAGGACCATACATGGAGAGGTCCTAGAACCTCTGCTCATATGTGGCTGATTGGCAGCTCAGTCTCCATGTGGATCTGAGTGAAGGGAGGAGGGGTTGCCTCTATCATGAACTCAGTTGACTGCTCTCGGATCACTCACCCCTGATGATGTAGCCTTTCTTGCCAAGCTATAGAGGAAGAGGATCCAGGCATTCCTGATGAGACCTAACAAGCTATGGGCAGATGTCAATAGGGGAGAACTCCCCCTTTCAGTGGACTACGGGAAAGGGATGAGGGGAAGAGGGAGGAAGGGTGAGACTGGGGGAGCTGAAGAAGAGGGCTTCAATCAGGATATATAATGAATAAATTGTGAAGAAAAAAATTAAAAAAAGTTTGTCCATAACCAGTTAAGTTTACCCATATAAATTTCAAGTTCTGTAATTACACAGAACGAAGTCAGAGAGGAAAATGCACAATTGATTATGATTTGTGACTCAGTACAGAAAGATGTATAGGATGACTATAAATGCTTCCATTTTTTTAAAAATTTGGCTTCAAAAGGGATTTCATTGGTGTTTAATGGGGTGGTTGTTACAGACTCTTTGATATGTGTGTCTGTGGTGCACATGACACACTTGACTGCTATCTAACGGGTGCAAGGAAACTCTTAACAGGTAAGTCAGTAATTCTCCTGTTGAAGAGTAAACCTATTTGAAGATTTTAATTGGAAAATCAAACCCCAATTGCTGTTATTGCCAATGTTTAATTCTTTCTATGTATGGAATATATATATATATATATATATATATATATATATATATATATATATA
>NW_026596143.1:9113397-9135857 GCF_907164565.1 Psammomys obesus | reverse complement strand
ATATATATATATATATATATATATATATATATATATATATATATATAGTAACGTAATATATATATATTATGTTACTAAAATGTTTTTCTTGTTTATTTTAATTACATGTATGGACTTGTCAGAAAAACCAGCTGTAAAATTGTTATCAGAAGAAGAACCAAATATTCAGGATGGCTTTGAAAAAAACTCACCACTGGTATTTAACCATTTAAATTTGAATTACCAACTTAATTTTTCTCATTGTAAAATAATGTAGAATGGGTCAGACAAAGTTACTTTCCAAACTGCCCACAGAATCAATAGATTGTGACTTAATGTTTAGTTTTAATACCATTTACTTATGGGTTACAGAATGTTTTTAGAATCTGAACGAAACTTACAGCTGAACTTATCCTTGGGTATATCTCAAAAAATTTAATTTTCCTGTCATTTTCCATTCTTATGATATACTTACCTATTTAAGGAATAAATTGAAGTTGAGACTTATAACTAAGCGCTTTAAAGTTTGAATGATTTCAGGGGTGTTCACCCCATAATTTGTTGCATTATAAAAGGCTATCATTAAGAGCAACTCAAAAATTGAGATTTCCTGTGATCAGTCAGTAGTGTCAATGTGTAAGTCTCCCTTGCCCATTTTGGCACCCTGTAGCATCTCTGTCGTGGGAAATAACACAGGTGTGTACAATCAGCCCCGCTATCTACAAAGCAACTCTGTCTTCCGTTAGGGCCAATGGTGCTTTACCAAACACTAGAATGTGTCAGGACTTAACTGTGCAAGATGTGTGTGAGTTTCATGCCGGCGTCTGGATTGCTAGTTTGGAGAAAACTCTTGAAAAATACATGCTGCTTGAGCGTATTGGTGTTTCAGGCCTCGCAACCACAGTTTTAATAGTATGATCTGGAATTATTTCAGTTACCGAGTGTCAGTCAAGAGCTAGGCAGTTAGGCACGCAACATACAAGATCACGAACAAACAGAGTCGGCAAACACTCAGCTTCTTTATACAATGGACACACTGGATGCCACACCGGAGGAAGTGCTGTGCTAACAGGAAGTAATGTGGCGGCACACGGAGGTGGGGCGCCGAAGAGCAGAGGCGGGAGAAGGGCGATGCGGTTTATTCGATTTTGTGATTAGAACGATAGTGTGAACACATATAAGAACCCAGAGAAGGTGTTTTTGGATATAGAAGAATATGTGGAAAAGGAATAGAAATTGACAATAGACATTAGTTGAGTCTCTCTGCCTTTCTCTGTCTACACACACACCCACGGTCACACTTACACTATATGTTTTTACATATATATATGTAAGCTCATAAAATAATAAGTTGACCTGTGCCCTTTCAAACATCCTTAGTGTTACTTATCCCTCCATTGTCTCTCTCTCGCCTTGTCATACACTTCTGAAGTCACTGTAACTCATTTTTCCATTTTATCTCCTGTCTCCTATTATCCCCCTCTCTAGATATCTTTATCCATTTTCCCACCATGATGTTTTTAATTGAAATAGAATTACGTCATTTTCCATCTTCAGCCTTTCCTTCCTTCAGCCTTTCCCAGCTACCTTCCCACAAATCCCTTCCCATATCAGCCCATTCTCAAACTGATAGGCTTATTTATGTATTATTACATATACACATGTATATGTGTGTATATATACACGTAAATATATGTATATAAATAGTGAGTCATTTTTGTTGTTTGTAACACATTTCAATACATATCTATTTTAAATCTATTTTTTTACTTTTAAATCAAAATTTAAAATTTGTATACATATGTACTGTGTTTGGATTTGATCCATACCTCATTTTCTTCCCATTTTTTCCTCTCTTTCCCTGTCCCCTTAAATTAAATTTATTTGGTTTTAAAATAGAAAACTGAGACTTTACTGGAAAATGATTAGAATATATTTTGTAACAGATTACTGATGCTTATTTTAACAGAACATTTTTAAACAAATTCAAACACAGGATGTTGGTTATTTATCAATGACTAAATACCAACGAAGAGAAAAAATGGCGACATGTCAGGGAAAAGGTGAGTAATCTTGGGAATAAAATGTCCTTTGACAGACTATTTGTTTAAAACACAAGGAGTTACATATATTCCATGCCAGAAAAGTTACCTCTTAAATATTTGCTAAGTAACAGGGTATATTAGCTTCCAGGGATTTGCATGTTAAAGACAGGCTTTAAGACATGCTAAATGAAGGGTTTCAAAAGGGGGAGGGAGGTATGAGTTACCTATCAGGTCCTTTTGCCTTTATAGGAGGTTAGGAAGTAAGCAGGAGTGATGAAGAATGGGGGATAGATTAAGATAACTAGAGAGGACAGAGAGGATGTGAAGGGAATTAAGAAAGGCAGCATATAGGAAAGGACATGAAATTGATATAAAAATCATGGGTAGGGGATAGCTCATGTGAAAACAGAGAATTGTAAGAGACTGAACAGTGTATCTCCATAGTCTTGTTTTCTCAGTTTGGGGACAGTATAAAGATTTAACATATTAGATCCTTCTTCAGTGCTCTATCTTGTGTGTAATCTATATCTGTTCACAACTGTATATATTATTTAACATCAGTGTAAATTGGTCGTAAATCCCAGTATGATACCATACGGACCTAAAAGAGTATCAGAGAAAAGGAAAACATGGGGCTTCAGTTATAGGTTGATTAAAAGTGTCATCAGTAGGTCCAAAGAGCATTCACAGGTCATGGTTTATGATGCTGATTCAAATTGTAAGACACCGGATAGAATCTAGATTTTATAGAGTTAAGTAGTAAAGGGATTTTGAGAAAGACTCCTTATGGACCAGAGCTTCTTAAAGTTTCACGACCAACCTGTTGAGGACAATGTTCAAAATAATTTTGGTTCAACCTTTCTGGGATTTCTCATCTCTAAGAAGTTGTCTAGTCAGTTTAGTCTCCATGTGGGTTCCCTAGTAAGAGGAGAAGAGACAGTCTCTGACATGGACTTGGTTGCCTGCTCCTTGATCACTTCTCCCTAGTGGGGTGACCTAGTCAGTCCACAGAGGAAGAGGATCCCAGGCAGTCCTGATGGGATCTGATAGGCTTGGGACAGACAGTAGGGGAGGAGGACTTCCCCCATCAGTGGAGTAGGGAAGAGGGATAGGGATGGAAGAGGGAGGGAGAGTGGTACTGGGAGGAGAGGAGAGTGCTACAACTGATATACAAAGTGAAAAATTTGTAAATAACAACAACAACAACAATGTTAAAAAGAAGTTGTATAGTGAGGCATTTGATGTTCTAAAAACAATGAGCAGCAAGTGTGTTGACTTCACATTGAAGAAATCTAGAAAGACGCTTTGGTTGACACAGCATCTAAGAAAAACCTAAATTTTGTTGTTATTTCTGAGAATATTTTTCGAGGGGGAGAATGAGCCTAAAAATGTCATAGAGAAAATGTACCATGAGATGTCTTGATCACCGATCTCATATCTGTCTACATGTTTGAGAATATAATATTTACATGTCAAGAGCAAATAAAACAGAAAGGAACTTGTAGGATCAATTTACTAAAAGAATGTGTGAGGCAAACATGATAACCGCTAGAAACAAGGCTTTCTTAAAGAATGCGAAAGGGAAGGAATACACCGGAAAGAAGGTTACACAGCGGGACTAAAAATGGGTAGTGTCTTTGTTTGCTTTCTATTGTTGTAATGAGGAGGAAAGGCTTTATTTGGCTACATACCCCTGCTCACTCACAGTCTATTGAGGGATGCCAAAGCTGGTACCCAGAGGAAAGAACTGAAGTAGCAGTCATGAAGGAACGCTGCTTCTGGGTTGCTCATCCATGCCTGCCCAGATTGCTTCATTATATACCCCGGGAGTGGCACTACCCACAGTGGTCTGTGGTATTCCAAATCAGGTATTAGTAAAGAAAGCTTGGCTGTAGGCAAACCTGAAAGGGACATTTTCTCCTTTGAGGTTCCCTCCTTCTAGCTTGTGTTAAGTTGACAAGAAACTAAGCAATACAGGAAGAAAGAAGTAACAAGCAAATTTAGAGTTAATGATAAGAAATTATAGAGATACCATCTCAGAACTCTTTGGTATATGTTGATTCAACTCAAAGTGAGATTTCTGTCAATCTGAGGCATCAAATATGTAGGTGACACTGATTTTAGGGATTAAGATGATGTTAATTTTAATGCAGAATCACCATCTGGTTTTGAAGTGATAAAGAACTTCCTTACAAGACTGTTAATCGATGAAAATCTACTTGACTCTTCCCATGGCACACAAAATAATTGTAAAAAAAGGACACATACAGTTATTTATTGCATGTATGTCTAATATTAAACATGGCTCTGATTTGAGAAATATAGCAAATTAGTACTTTATAATTCTTCTGTGGCAACCTAGGTTGGTTTTTATTTGTTTGATGACAATCATATCTCAGAAAGAGATTTCCAATTTATTAATTTATTAATTTTGTAGTTGTTGGGATACACATACACACAATTAATTTTGAGATACAGTCCTCTCTTTTCTCTTGTGGTTTAGGTTCACTTATCTTCTGAAAGTCATTTACCAAAAAAAAAAAAAAAAAGAACTTGTATACTGTAAAAAGGAAATGAAGTCTGAGTAATACCCCATATGTGTGTCCCCCGAGAAGAACCTTATACAGTGTCAACTACACATGAATACCCAATTGACCAAATTTGAAAACTATAACATATGAATCATTCACCTCTTTGATGTTTTATGACCAACTGGTACTGCAAAAATTAGAATGTGATCTAGAGAACATGAATAGAGCTCTTAGAGTATTGTTTGAATGCCTCTGAAGTATTTTATTAAAGATACGTGTTGATCCATTCAGCCATCAGCTTTAATGAGTGAAATGCTACCTCATCGTAATGATTTTTTTTTCCTGAGACCATAGGTCAGTTTTCTTTCCATCAGTTAAAAAATCTCACATTTGTGCCTTTCCTATTAAGTTATATTCATTTGGATCACATTTTAAGCATATACAGCTATGGTTTAATTTGTCTATTGTATTTCCTTAGTCATCTAAAATACAACTAAGTAAAAATCCATCAAAGCAAAATTAAATAGCCATCATGAAAGCTACTCATGGTTAACTTCTATATTAACTCTTTATCAGTATATACAGTTAATATTATAATATTATCATAATTGTATTTAATTGATTATAGGTCCCTATGACATTTCAGGGTTTTCTAAGAAAGGCCCCAAATCAAAGGTAGTTACTTCTAATTTTATTCCAAATCATTAATTTCATATTTTATAACCAATAGAAGAGTCATTAAATTTTTTTTTCTGTAAATTCATACAGCCTACCATTATAGAGGAAGAGCCTGTTTCAAGGGAGGCCTGGGATACAATTCCTGTGAAATCATTTTTAGAAGGTGAATTCTGTAGTATTACTTTCCCTAGAACAAATACCTCAAAATATTTGAAATGCTTATAGTCTGCTCATTGCTTTTTCCATCTTTCCCAAATTTCATCAAAGAATTTGAAGTAAATAATATAGTTCTCACTGTTAATCTGAATGCCTTAAGGAAGTTATCTGCTACGTCAAGGTAATTCTTTTAAAGTTGGTAACTTTAGCTCATGTATATCTTCTTTAATGGGTCTTTACTGTGGTGATATACTTTTCTGAAAATATCTCATGTCTTCAAAAGAACTGAATTTCTGCCAGATATTGCAGCCATGTGTGTTGAGATCATTTAAGACTGTATTTTCGATGTGCCATCCAACTGTTTCCACAGCCATTTTAATGTGACAAGAAGTGTTAGAAACAATGTCGACATAGGTCACATTGTGTAACGTCTGTGTCTGGTTGAGAGCTATTCCGGGTCAGCTGCAGTCAGTAAAGCAACTTCTCTCATAAAAGATTGTTAAAGATTTCTGTAAAGAAAAGTATTCCTCATTCCTTTTCCACACTGTGTTTCTTGTGCTGTTCAATAAATACAAAGCAAAGCCTTTTTCTAGGAACAAGCACAACAAACAGGCAACACGGATAAACAGATCAGATAATAACAACACTCTGACAGGTCAGGCAGGCGACAGGGACACATTAGTTACACAGCACAGACAGATACAAATAGGCTAGGAATCCCAAATCATGCAGGGAAGGCAGGGAGAGAACTGCAGAATTCAAATTTGGGTTCACTCTTAGTTAAACTACTCCAAGAGAACATTTCTGTTTTCATGCCTTACAGGTGCACTGGCCCATTTTTTTTCATGCCCCCTCTGAGGTTTCTCTAGTCATTAATCAATGTAATTATACCAAGGTTTCTCTTGTAAGATCTTCTTAAATCCTAGGAAAACATCTTGTAAACCTAAAAGGGAGCATCAGTGAGAACAAAGGCCTGGTGTTCTGATCATGAGGGTGGTCAGGAATACAACCAGGAGTTCCACAATCCTTGAGTTATCATGGTTTCCTATTCTGCTTCAAGCTACAACATTGGAAGAAAAATATACCAACTGTCTGCTAAATTTAATAAAGTTATAATAAATAATATTAAGAGACTATTTAGCAGCTTAGTTCTTTCTAATTTTAATGTGACAGTTAGTTTTTTTTAACAATCTAAGTAGACTGTGTTTTAAATTAACTTTTTGTTTACTTATATATTGTATATTGGACACTTTCCCCTCTTAATCATGTACCCTAGATTTTCTTGTAGTTTAGATTTACACACATCCACAGGAATGCTTAACAGTAGTTTTAAGAAGCAGATAGTATAAGAAAACTTAATGAAGTCCCTCAAATAGCCAAAATGTAATGTACAGAGGAATATCTTTATACAACATCATTCTACATATATGTGTCTAATCCCATCCGTTCATACAAAGCTTCTTGTAGGTAGAGTGTACTTCAGTGGATGGCTGCTCATCCGGAAGGATACAGACAGCACAAAGTAGAGTTGATGGGTTATTAAATTTTAAAAATGGGAGATGGTAAATACGGAGTGTATCTGTGAAGAATTTAGGGGGGAAGAGCTGTTGTGACCATGATCAAAATATAATGCATGAAATTCTCAAAGTATTCATAACATACTAAAAAATCAAGCAAGGCACAAAACAACAAAAATATGTGCTGATCTATTCAAACATCAGCTCCAATGGTTTAAATGTCATCTTTAGAACCAAGATGTCCATGCCATATACTCTCCCAAGCCCACCCACAGACATGTAGCTCCTGAAATAGATTTTCCAGGAGAGTTTTCCAGTTGTGCCAGTTCCACAAACCCAGGTCTAGATTGATGTACACGGGTCTAGTACCAGCCTTCCCTGAAGCACTTCCTGACCCTGCACACTTCATCTCCAAACACCGAGACATAGGTCTTACTACGGATCCTGCACTCCCTTTCACCACTTGTTACCACAATGTTTGTGTCACTATATTACTTTGGATTGTGCTCTTATTTTTGGAAACCTCTTAAGTTTATTTTCAGCTATTGTGTTACTTTTTCAAGTTGATATCTTTGATTCGCTCTTTCTTGGCTTCGCCAAACACAACAAGCCATGCAAAAAACATAAAACCTTAACATTTAAACACACGTTCTCATCCACAAGGATTGTTTTCTGTACTAATTCTACACAAATGTATGTGGAAAACATCAGGTTTACATGGAATTGATAATTACTTTCTTTGACGTTTTTAGATACTCCTAAAGACTATCTTCTATCAAAGGTAATTACTTGTACATTTTTTTCTGCATAATTAATTTCATCTTGTCTGAAATGTGCAGGAATTTATGTACCTTATTTCTAAACCCATGCAGCCTACAGTTGAGAAAACGGAAAACGTTCACTTCCACAAAAGTGAGTTAGTAATATTAGTTTTTATGAAGCAAGTAAATACAAATGTTAGAAATGTTTAAAATTTCCCCATTTTTACTCTTGTGTTCCCTAAATTTTATGTAAGGGTTTGATGTAAATGGTGCAATACAATTGCTAGTGTTAATGCTTCAAAATGAGTTACTTAAGAGTTCAAGGCAAAGTGTCTAATCTAGAGGAAGAGCTATAGCTGGTCAATAGCTATTGAGAGACAGCGAGTCAGTTTCTTCCAGGGACAAGCTCCTGATAGGTTAACCGATCCCAACTTGTCAGCTCTAAACACATCTACATATAAGCAACACTAAGTGGACTCAGTAGGTTGAATATATATTTGTGTGTGTAACAATAGTAATTTAAAAGTTAAGAATTTGAGAGGAGGTAGAGACTCAGAAGAAGTTGGAGGGGGAGAAGAAGGATTGGAAATAATCTATGAAATTTTCAAAAAAATAAAAAAATTACAAACTAAAGAAAAATGCAACATGCAATACTAAATATAGTCAACATAGTGGGTATAAAAATAACAAATTTTTATATGCTATCATTCTACAAGTTTACAACCTTGGTGGTAAATTCAGAAATATTCTTAAAAAAGAAGTGATATTCACAGTTCTCTGAAGAGTGGTGACAGCTTATAACTTTGATATAAACTGAAGGACATGGTGAACTCTCACAGAACACTAGAATGAATGACTGAAGTATTTCATTGCTGAGGACTCATTCTGTCCCATGCTGTAATCAGTTTTTGACCACTGAAATATAATACTGGTGTCCTGATTTTATCCTAAAATTACAGAAACATTTTATTCTCCTCCCATTAGAAATGCCACCTTAAAGCAGGCACATGAGATTTCTTAGAAATATTTAGTAAGTTCATAATCTTAATTTGAAAATTGTCAAATTTAATGAAAATTATGTAGTTTTTGAGTAGATTTTTATCATGTGTATTTCCTTCAAGAACAAAACAAAAAGTAAATTTTGCCACAACT
Source organism: Psammomys obesus (assembly GCF_907164565.1). Lineage (NCBI taxonomy): Eukaryota > Metazoa > Chordata > Mammalia > Rodentia > Muridae > Psammomys > Psammomys obesus. Next base: position 9,127,038 of record NW_026596143.1, on the reverse strand, counting down.
CCAAAATAAGCATAATCATTGTAAAGCTAATCACAAGGAATGTTTTTTTTTGACAGTAAGTTTTTATGAAAGTGTAGTAAAGTCTGTCATGTTTACATATAATTTACTATGTATCTCTGTTTTTTTTAAGACTGTCCTAAAGAATATGTTCAAGTGAAGGTAATAAGTTTATATCTTATCCTGAGTTATTAAAATCAAACTGTTTGAAATAGATATGTTATTAAATATCTTCTTTCAAAATGTGTACAGCATTCTGTTGATGAGACAGATTCTTTTCCAAGTGAAGTACCAGCAACAAAGCAAATAAAACCACGCTGTGCAGGTAAGTTATACAGTACTGATTTATGTAAGAAAAGTGCTTTAAAATCATGAAATTTAGACTTCTTGATTTTGACTTATCTTCAAATATGATAGAAAGCTTTTACATAAGGAACTAAATCATCATTGCTATGTCTCATTGTTTACATGAAATAATTTGGCTGCTTAAAATAATATTTTGAAAGTTTTAAATCTAACACAGATATTTACCCTTTGTGTCTTGGTAAATTAACATTGCCATTTTGTTTTACATAATAAAACAAATTATAAAATAGGTATAAAATTTCAATTATATACAATATATTAATATATAATATATATCACATATAATATATATATTATATATTTTTTTGCATAGCTCAAAAATATAGGATTGTTGTTTGAAAGTCATCTACTTAGAAGACTGAGGGAAAAAAACTTTCTTTGGGGAGCATACATTTAGGGTGTGAACTAAATTCGAGTTCAATTTCAAATAATGCTTTGTTTTAATTCAACACACTATTTATTCATTTTCTTCAAACAGTTTGTATTTTAATCCATTTATTTTCTAACTCATTGTCCTTAATTGTGGCAGCAAGGCTGCGGCAGGAACTAATGTAATACACATATGATGAAATATCTTTCCCAGTTTTTGTCTACATGTAGAATTAATATTTTATATTAGAGAAAATGACTAAATGTCTCCTAGAATAGTCATTAGAAACTTTATTTGTATTATCCACATTATTGAATTATTGACTCAATATTTATTATACAAATGTTATTTTATATGGACCCTAAGACTTCACATAGTCTGTTCTTATACAACTATTAGCTCAGTGAGACTTCATTATACCATTTTTTTTTAGATGAGCCTGATATATATAAGCAGTGCATTCCTAAAGAATTCCAGAGGAATTATTTTATGTGTAAGACAAAATGTTAATCATCTATCTCATTTAAGTTATTTCACATATCATTTGGGATACAATAATACAGAGTCTACTATACAGGGATCTGTGCTGACTCTTGTATTTATTTAAAAGTTGTATTTTCTTTACTATTTTCTCATAAATTTATTTATCTAGCAAACCTCCAAATAAACGTTCATCATTTTGTATTTAGCTACTAAGCTATATCACTCCATTTTTCACTCCTTTTCTGAACATGGATTCTGCTTCCACAATGGCAGGTTTTTTGTTTGTTTGTTTGTTTTTGTTGTTTGTTTCTTTGCGTAGCAGTCTTGTTTGTCCTGGAATTCACTCTGTAGATCAGGCTGGCCTCAAATTCACAGAGAATCTCCTGCCTCTGCTTCCCGAGTTACCACCACCGGCTCCCATTTACAGCTTTTAACATTGGTTCTGCCATCACATTTACAATTATCTAAGTTGCAAAAATGAGTATGAAGCGGTTTTCAAAATATTTTTTGCACTTTATTATTATTACCATTTATTAAAATTTATTCAATTTGTATCCTGGCTGTGGCCCCTCCCTCTTCTCCTCCCAATCCCACCCTCCCTCCCCCTTCTCCCACTATGCCCCTCCCCTAGTCCACGGATAGGGGAGGTCCTCCTCCCCTTCTGTTTGACTCTGGCCTATCAGATCTCATCTGCGCTTGTTGCATGGTCTTCCTCTGTGGCCTGGCAAGGCTGTACCCCCCAGGGGGAGGTGATCAGAGAGCCTGCCAGAGTTCATGCCAGAGACAGCCCCTGCCCTCCTCACTAGGGACCTCACTTGGAGGGTTCTTGTGATTTGCATCTTCCTGATGACTAAAGATGTTGAACATATCTCTAAGTGTTTCTCTGCCGTTCGATATTCTTTTATTGAGAATTCTCTGTTTAGCTCTGTACCCCATTTTTTAATCGGATTACTTGATTTGTTATTTTTTTAACTTCTTTATATATTATGGATATTAGCCCTCTGTCAGATAAAGAGTTGGTGAAGATCCTTTCCCAGTCTGTAGGCTGTTGTTTTGTTCTGATGACAGTGTCCTTTGCTTTACAAAAGCTTTTCAGTTTCAAGAGGTCCCATTGATTGATTGTTGATCTTAGGGCCTGTTCTGTTCAGAAACTTGTCTCCTGTGCCAATGAGTTCAAGGCTCTTCCCCACTTTTTCTTCTAACAGGTTTAGTGTGTCTTATTTTTTGTTGAGGTCTTTGATCCACTTAGACTTTAGTTTTATGCAGGGTGATAAATATGGATCCATTTGCATTTTTCTACATGTAGACATTCAGTTGGACCAGCACCATTTGTTGAAGATGCTATCTTTTTTCCATTGTATGGTTTTGGCTTCTTTGTCAAAAATCAAGTATCCATAGGTGTGTAGGTTTATTTCTAGGTCTTCTATTTGATTCTATTGATCCATCATTCTGTTTCTTTGCCAGTACAAGAAACTTAAAGTTTACATAAATCTTCAATATTATCTCTTTTAGTCCTTTAGTTTTAACTCCCTTGATGTGACATAACAACTGGTAATATCCAATTTCATTTTTTCTGTTATTACACAGATACATTTGTCATTTAACAGTCTCTTTTACTGATGATTTTCATGGTCTTTTCTTTCCTGTTCCCACTAAACCTATTTTTTAGGGGTCAAATCAAACTTGACTTCCTGAAGCCCATCCATTAAATGTTTGCTCATGGCTTTTAAATTTCAGGGCCAGGTTTTACTAGGAACTACATAAATAATTATTGATCAAAATGAATTAAAGACTGCCTGTACAAAGATGGAGTTAAAATCGTGCTCTCTAGGCTAGGAGAAAATAGTTATATATGAAGAAATAACGTGTAATTCATGTTATAAAAAAACGTTGAAAAGTGCTGCCAGTACACTACAGAAAACAAATTATATTTTACTACAAGAATATAACCATAAGAAAATAATTTTTAAACATTATACTGAGTCTTAAGTGAAAAAAGCCTCAAAGCATCAAATAAAACTTCAGATGTAAGGAGCAGGGTGTACACACAATGAGGTTTGTAAGGGAGTAGTAGTTATAGAAGAAAACAGCCAATCAAACACTCAAATTACTCTTACAAAGTAGTGAATATAGTTCAATATGATTTTGTTTGATTTCTCATGCTTTTTAGTTTTGTTTCTATATATATGTCCATGCATGTTGGTAGAATGATTGGGAATGGGGGTCAGTATGTATGCGTGGCTTTATCATATTACCCTCTACTGACCGTGTGTATGTGATATAGTGAAGCTGTTTGTAATTATATAAATTTCCTGAGTCAGTAAATATCCAGATAACCTTAATCTTAACCAAAGTTTTTAACTGGGAAATTAAAAATTCAGTTTTCATTACCTTGAATATTCTATAGGCATATATATTGACTATTATTCAAAAAGTTTTCTGAGTATTTTAATTAATTATATGGATTTGTCAGCAGAATCAGCTGTACAAGTGACATCAGAGAAAGAGCAAAAATTTTGCAATGATCGTGAAAAGAATCAGAGAGTGGTACATAAGTATTTGCATTTAAATTTCTGTTTAAGATTTATTTATTTTTTGATTAATGATATACCATAATACATGTGACGTTCCTTCAGACTGCTCTTGAGATTCAGTAGATCATAATTTAAAATTATTTTAACACTTTTATTATGATTTAATGCTTTGTTATCTATCAGTATCCATGCAATATTGTAGTACCTTATACGTTACACAGCTTAAGCCAAACCTTGTCCTTTGATTTAATTCCACATTTTCTTCATTAGTTTTGCATTTCAATCCCAGAGGCTCCTCACATGTTAAACAGATAGATCAATTGTGATATTTCTAACTAAGCAGGTAAAATTATGAGTGATGCCACAGTGCTCACTCCTGAATTTATTTAATGCTTATGTATTATCATTCCCAGTTACTGAAAAGTTGAGCTTAACTCACATTTGAAATACTGGTCTGTATTTCAAAGCTTTAAGTTTCAATTCTTCCTTTGGTTCTTTAGTTATCTTTAGTGTCTATTGTGGCATAAAAAAAGTGAGGAACACCTTGTTAAGAAATTATACGTTCCTGTGCTGATCCCCTACAATGTATTAAATACTACATCTCTTGGAAAGAAATTGTTCATGCAAGTATGCACCTTGGCTACCCTTTTTCCATGACTGTATCTTCTTTGGACATCCCTGGCTTGTTTCCGCAGCCAGAGAGTCTAAGAAAATACAACACAGTCTATATTCAGAAGATAACAGGGATTTATTCCTTTTTCTTAATTTCCAGTACTTGATAGCTGTATTGTAAATAACATTCTTTAAAGAAGTAAAGGAAAGGAAACAGAAAAATCTCTAGGTAACTCATTACTGATGCTAATTTCAGCAGGCTATGTTCAAACAACTCCAACAAAAGGATACTGAATATTTATCCATGGCTAATGATGAAAGTAGAGAAAATTCTGCAGAAGACCAAGAGGAAGGTAACAACTTCATTTCATAAAATATTCATTTGAATTTATATAGTTTTGCAACCTGTAATCTCAGCATTCAGAGGGCAGAGGCAAGAGGATCACATCACTGTAAGTTTGAGATTAGCTTGTTTTCACGTAAAGCTTCTTTTAAAAACTGTACTATCTTTAACAATTGTAACCTTTTTTCTCTTTCTTTTCTTCCTTCCTTCCTCCTACTCTCCCTCTGCCAGCCTTCTCTCTCTCTCTTTCTTTCTCTCTCTCTCGCTTTGCTTTCTTTCTTTCCTACCTTCCTCACCTCCCCATCCCCCCCCCCCCTTTTTAACTTCTGGGCTACAACCTTAAGCTTCCTTGTGCTATTTTCCTTTCAAAAATAAGTCTTTAAAGTTCTTTGTGCCTCACTTACTTATATCTTTCAATAGGGACATGCATAAGAGTAACTGCCATGCCACTGGCTCAGTGTTACATTGTTTCAAAGTTTCCTCTACCAAAAAAAATATTTCATTTCTTTTTAGGTTACCCTCATGCAAATTCTTAGGATGCCGGCAGAATGCAAATGGATACTTTGCCACAGTATCACATAAAGGGCCTCTATCCCAGTTCCTGACACAGTCTCCTCTAAAAAAAGTCCTTATGAGCCATGCCTCTACTGTCCAAGTTCTCTGCGATACTGTTTTCTGAAATTTTACTAGAATAGCATAGATAAAACAGAATAGGCTCTTTTTGCAATGTTCAATGGCTTTTCCTGCCACAAACTTCCAAAATCATCCACATTATTCCTACAAAACAAAAGCCAAGCCACAGCAATGAGCTCACTCTTGGTACCAATGTCTGCATTAGTTTCTTTTCTGTTACTATGAAGAATACTGACAAAAACAACTTAGGAGAGAAAGGGTTTGTTTCGGGTCACGATTCTGGAGAGATACAGTAAATCACAGTGGCAGGGACCTGGAAACAGGAAGGCTCGGAGGCAGGAACAAGAACCTGGCTGATCATGTCTACTAGGATATGCAAACTAAACAGGAAGTAGAGAGAGAACAGCAAGTGAGAGCTGGCTGTAAAACCTCAAAGCTTTCCTCCAGCAAGGCTCCGCTTGCTAACAGTTCTATAATCTTCCAATACAGCGTCTCTTAAGTGTCTAAACACACAGGCCTGTGAGGAATATCTTGTATTCAAAACACAATTGCATAGCTTTCTTTTTGAGGAATTGTATAAAAGGATGTATAGTGTAAGTTTACAATACAAAGGAAGTAAAGGAAAGCCTGAACGTTCTTATATCCGAGCAGGGTATAAGGGGAAGTGAGGGAAGTGAGGGCCAACACACAGTCCCGTGAGGCTTGTGGGTTAATAATTTCACCGTGTCTAAGTATTTCAAGAAGGGTTATTTCATAATTCCAAAAATGTAGTCACAGAGAGGAAAGGAACTTTGAACTTCAAAAGAACTTGAAAGTTCAAAGGCTGCTAATCTAGAACTTACTTTGACAAAAGTTGTGCCTATTGGCATAATGTAGAAGGAAAATGTAAACTTACAGCGAATGACAGAAAAGTGAGAGACTGTGCGTTACGTTCTAATATTAAAACGAAACTTGTAGTTTTTCTTCGGACAACTCTATTTTAGTACTTTTTATGAATTATTTGTAGTTTAGGTTCACATGCCTCGTAAGTTTACAAATAGTTAGGATTTGTAAACTAGGGAGGAAAACTACAGAAATGCAATCCTCAAAAAAAAAAAAACAAAAAACAAACAAACCCTACATGGATGCTAATACGGAATGCCCCCGTGTACCACTCTACCTGTAAGCGAGTGTCCCACCCTATCAATTCAGAAAGCTTTCTTTAGTAAGAAAATACTTATGTTTCAATGCTATCACAGTGGGCTTCAAGGGGGATTTATATCAGTGTTCGTAACTATGCTAAGACAGAGCGAGCAAAGTAAAATCCTATCAGGATCAAAACTTTAAGTAACCATTTCATAACAATCTAAACAAAAGTGCGGTTCATTCAATCACATTTATGCGTGATTGATTGTGTGTCTCTTTGGTATTACAGAGTCCCCTGAACAACATCTTCAATGGAAGGTAATCCCTCTAATATATTTGTCCCAAATCATTAACTTCACTGCCTGAAATTGATGAGTCATCGTGTACTTCGTTTCTGAGTCCATACAGCCTACAACTGAAAAAAAATCTCCAAATGAAGTACCAGCAACGAAGCATGTGCAATCCTTCCTCACAGGTGAATTTTGCTTCCCAAGTTATATTATATGAATGCTTGTGATAGACTTTCTACCATGACAGACTAAAGGCACTGAAACTGATCAATACATAATTTAGTAACTACAGAAAATCAAAAGACTATATATCCAAACTCAACAATTGAGTGTAGTTGGAGCATATAATGTACAGGAATATGTTATGTACATTCTTTACCACCCCACACTCATGTATTCACAGGAAGGTCATTCCAGGCAGCTGAACACACGTGTGAAGCATGGAAACCCCACTCAAGCAATTCGCAAACTTTGGAAACATGTTAGTCCTTCCTAACTGACTGCAAGTAACCCTGTGGGCCCTGGACATGCAGAAATGAGAATGCTACTAAGACTTAAAACTTATCTCTAATTTCTAGGCCATAGTTTATCATTTCTGAGAAATTTCAAGCTAGGAAACAATGTTTAGGGGTGGCTGCATTGTCTTCCTCTGTGCCCTGGTAAGGCTGCTCCCCCTTCAGGGGGAGGTGATCAAAGAGCAGGCCAATCAGTTCATGTCAGAGGCAGTCCCTGTTCCCATCACTATGGAACCTACTTGGAGCTAATAGATTATGATCAGAAGGAAGGAAAGGAAGACCTCCTGTATCAGTGGACTTGGGGAGGGGCATGCGTGGAGAAGAGGGAGGGAGGGAGTGATGGGGGGAGGATGGAGAGAGCTACAGGGTAGATATAAAGTGAATAAAGTGTAATTAATAAAAAATTAAAAAAGAAACAATATTTATAATATTTTCATTATTTACATCAAATTCTTACATGAAATTATAGGAACAAATGCACAGGAACAAGAAGAAAATAATTTCAGATACTTTAACTACCCAGTTCATAGTTTATGGCTATCATGTTAGGATAAGTTACATATCCTAACTATAATCCTTCTGTATTATAGAAGGTCTCTAATAATAGGCCACAAGAGCCCAAAATGTAAATTCATATGCTTATCTTTCTTTTACATTTTATATTACTATCTTTTACTTCTTAATTTTTACAATTTATTCATTATATATCCTGATTGTAGCCTCCTCCCTCAACTTCTGTCATTCCCACCCTCCCTCTTTCTTTCCCCCATCCCCTTCTTCTAGTCCACTGAAAGGGGGAGTTCTCCTCCCTTGCCATCTGACCCTCGCTTATCACATCTCGTCAGGACTGCCTGAATCCTCTTCCTCCAGACAAAATTTCATATTGTTTTTAAAGCTTAAATTTGTGTGTATTAGTGTTTGTTTACATGTATGAATACCTACCTGTGTGTGAGTGCTCATGGAGATCAGAAAAGGACAATATCTGGATCTAGTGTTATGGATGGTTGTGAGTCACCTGTTGTGGGTGCTGGGAACCGAACTCCAGTCTTTGGCAGGATTAGCAAATACCTTAAACCATTGATCCATCTTTGCAGCTGCTATATTCTTTTCTTATTATGCTCATCTTCAGTATACTTTTGATTGTTATTTATTTAGTACTCTTCCATTTATGTAGACTTTTAAAAAGTCTTTCAGTATTGGAACTAAGGCTCACACACATGATAGTCTCAGATACAAGGAGCAGGGAGCTCCTGAAAGCTCCTTCATTAGTTGCTGAACCAGGAAGTTATAAAAGAGAAAAAAGACAAATTAGCCAAATAACCCGGTCACTATAGGCAATTCATTGCTATCTCATTCGATGCCCATGATGATGAAAATATAGTCTCACAGGATCCTATTTATGCTTGTACTCATTCAAGAAAATATTTTCTGTTTATTCTCTAATAATTTCATAATCTATACTTGAAAATACTTTTTTATGTTCAGAGTTGGATTATTTTATTTGTTCTTATTCATATATATTCATTCTTGTTAATACCTACCCGCATTTAGAGTGAACTATATCATGTACAAAACATACATCAACTTTAATTTTATCATTAATGGCCATGCCTTTTAAAATTAAGCAAAATTTTTATAATCACAATTCTGTCTGCTCCTTTTCTTATGGCCAACATCATATTTGTTATAGATAACATCGTGTCGAATCTTAATGAATAACCAGCCATGTCCCCCTCAGCTCTTCATATATTATAGTATAATACATCTGTCATTGCTCTCTAACTCTCTTGCTAAACATTTTATGCAGTTGTGTCTTTCTGTCCGACATAGGAGTCCTCTGTGTGCTTAAGTTATTTTATGGGATTTCAACTGGGAACTATTTACGAAAGGCTTTCTCTGAAACAGTTGCTTAAGCACTATGAATTTCAAGGGTAGATGTGCAATGAATAATTGTTGAGTAAAATGATGTAAAGATGGAGTTTGCAAACCTTAAAATTTTCTATCAAGTTCAGGAGCAATGGGGTTTGATATACAAGGCCACATTTTACATTTAATTGTAAGGAAATGTTGTAATCAACAAAGTTCTATGGCAGCCCCAAGGGAAACAATACATTTTTATCCAGGAAAAGAGAACCATATATTTTATACTGTGTTTTAGAAGAATAAAAGAACCTTGTCAAAATCTGGACAAATTGGTTTCAGATATTAGTAATAAAATAATAGCATAGAACATAATATTGAAAGATAAGCGTAACAACTGAGGAAAATGCCTATTTGATGTTTACAGTGTTATACTGACAAGGTAGAGAAGAGTATCCAGTATGATTTCTTTGATTCCATGTATTTTCCAGTGTTGCTTCTGAAAGTGTGCTTTTTCATACTGAGTGGAATATGTGCGTAGTTCCATGAGACTTGTGTACAACTTGAACCTGACAACTTCTTCCCTCAGTCTGTACTATGCATTGAGGCTCTTGGTAGTAGCACCTAACTTCTTAATTGATGAACATCAATTTTAGATTTTTAAATCTTGTTTTACTTTTGAGATTATAATACAATTACAGTATATCTTCCTTCTCTTCCTTCCTCTAAAATCTCCCTCATAACCCTCCCAGTTCTTCTTCAATTTCGTAGCCTCTTTTTTTCACTAATTGTTATTGCATTCACATATTAGTGTGTATATACATACATAGATACAACATGTTCAGTCCATATAATCGTCCCCCTATGTATATTTTCAAGGCTGACCATTTAGTACTGGACAGCTAATGGGTGTTACCTTTCCTCAGGAAGACCTCCTAAACCATCTGCTCCCAGCTTCCCTCAGTTGCCTGTAGTTCTTTGTGTAGCAATGAGGCCTTATAGGCTTTTCTCTTTCCAGTTTGGCATGTTCATTGGTGTCAGCTCACGTTTAGGCAGTCATGTTGATGAAACTTACCGAGTATAGAATCTGAGGATGAGACACAACCTCACAGCAAAGTCCATGATCCTCTGGTTCTTAGAATTTCTCCACCCTTACTGAAATGTTCCCTGAGCCCCAGGTGTGGGACTGTTTTGTGGATGTATCCATTGGGATGAGTTATAAACCATCATTTTTTTTTTTATCAAACTTAAAAATAAATTTAAAACCAATTATATTACAGCTGAACCAACAACAAAATTATCGGAAGGAGAACAAGAATGGTGTGGTGGAAGAAATATGCAAAGACAGGTACATAAATATTTAAATTAAAATCTTTAAAGGCCATTTTCTTTGGTAAACAATGTCACAGGAGCCACTCGAAAGTACCACTTTCTTTGTCCTGGAGAAACAATGAATTATTATTATTATATTTTTAGTTTTAACACTCCCTTAAATACATAAGCACACTGGTGGAAGCCAGGTGAAAGTATGCATTTATATTCTTAAAATGTTTTCCATTATTTTTGCTACTTAAAAAGTTATGCCACATTTGAGGCTTATGATTAAGCAGTAGAAGTTAAAAGCAATATTAGAATGATAACCACAGAATTTGAGTCATTCTAAAGAGCTATAATTTTTAATGATTTAAAATGTGATGATGCTTGTTAATAATCAGTATTGCCAAGAAAAAAAGCTTCAGTTGTTTTAGTCACTAGTGTCCTTATTCGTCTGTGCCGTGGGAAAAACAGACACGTAAGCAGTTCTTTCCAGGATGGAAACAAACGTTGGTGTTCCGCAAGAAAATTTAAAATAATTGCAATAAAAGAATTCATCAAATATAGTACTACAGTACACTGACTTTATCTTTAAAATATACAGTGGGTGCAGATAGCTGTAAAAAAATTGTACAAATGCATGCCACCGTTTGAGCTTACAACTTGCAGAAATTTTAGCAGAACATGTACGATTGAAATGTAGCAAGTTGTGCCTTGTTTCCTGCAGACATTTTATGTTGAATAATTCTGGTCACTGTATATCAAGCCGTTAAACACTGAACACAGCGGATGAGGTTATACCCTACCATGCATGAGCACAAATGTCAAGATAACTAGTGACTATTATATGTTGAATGCCCCACCGAGAAAACAGCTGACCTGAATAGACGGCGTGATAATGAGTGTTGTATTCAATGTGTGTATCCGAGTGAGAGTTGGAATGCTTGCTCAGAAACTACCTTTATGAGTGTGAGGATTAAATGGCCATTTAGGGAAATAGAAAAGAGCCATGAAAAACTCTAACAAGAGGACGTGCGGGCAGAGGGCACAGTCGTCCATATCTATATATCACTTAAATTGGAACTTCCTGGTTTTTCACGAAAGCAAGACAGAATATTACTTTTACAATTCTTATTTTAATTCTCGTATTGTGTAAACGACACAGAGAGTAAATAAGCAGCTTGCACCTTGTTCAGGCTTAGTGAAAATTAGGTTCCTCTTCATAATATTAAGAATTGCTCTAGTTTTGTAATATAGTTTTGCTTATCGGTGGTATCTAATATTTTAGATTTTTACTTAATCATAATCTAACAAAAATTCCATATCAGTCTTTTTTTGCAACTAGCTTTCTCATTAGTAAAATCTATTCAAATATTTAGTACTTTAGTCATAAATGGAATATACCACCCCAAAGTTTTGTTTGACTCAACTGCACATTTTTTCTTTAGATGGTAAAAGTATTGCTGCCATTAGAGCTGCTTATCGGTGATGGCATTGTATAGCTGGCATTCATATCATAATTTGATCATATATACATTTAAAAAACTCTTGAAATTTTGTGGGGAATGAAAATAATTGATATTCTCAAATTAATTCCTTGTTTAATTATGAACGTTGGCTTCTCTAATGTCTGTGCATGTCTCTCCTCTGGAATTCCATTGTCAATTTTTATAATCAGATGCAAAAAGATTAATGGTGCTTAGAAAATATGCATGAGACTCTATTAAAATTTAGGTTTTCAATTATGCTTTCTTAGCTTCAATATAATGAATTTTAAAATAGAAAATTGAGCTAGTCTCTGAGAAAGTGATTATTAAATCTATGCAACTCACTACTGATAATAATTTTAACATCATATCTTTAAATGACTTTGACAAAAGGACATTGGTAATTTATTTTTGGCTGAAGATCAAAGAAATGAAAACATAACAAAAGATGAGGAGAAAGGTAAGAACTTATTTATAAACATTACTTGACAATATGCTTGTTTACAAGGAATGTTGAGCTATTTTTTCAGTGAATATTTTAAAATTGCTTTTAAAGTATTAAGGAATAAGGTATTTTCAGTGGCAATAATTGTATCTTATGTTTTAAAAGCAGGTAAAATTGAGAATATCCGTGAGAATGTTACGTGATGAGTTAATAAGAGGTTTTTACTTTTTAGATGAGGATTTTGGGGACTAGAAGCAGTAGTGAAGAGTAAGAAAAACAGAGAAGGGCTGGAAATCTGGTTCAGTGAATTAAATCACTGGCTGTCGAGACTGGTCACCTGAGTTAAACGCACAACCCCCCACTGACGCCATGGCAACTGTCCTCTGATCTCCACACTTACTCCACAGCACAAGGCATTCTCATACATGGATATTCAAAGTAAATCAATGTAATACAAAATTTTAAAATAAAGTATAAGAATCAAATTAAGAAAAATGAAGGAGGAGTATATAGGAAAGAAAGTGAAAAAAACTTTAAAGAATATATATGTATCAGATACATGGGAAGACACACACACACACACACGCACATGCATGTGCACACAAACACCACAAACAAAGAAAAACCTACAAACCAAATCAAAACAACAACAACAAACTACCAAACGAACAAAAACAAAACCCATGGAGTCCATTTTGTGTTGGGCACCTCTATCTGGGCATGGGGCCTATCCTAGAGTGAACTTGATATACCCAGTTTCATGCCATTGGAGAAAATTGATTTTTCTTCTCCCAGAAATATCAATTGCAAATAGCTTCTTGGTTAGCGATGGGACTTTGTATCCACTCCCCCTCCTTAGTGCTGGATTTTATCTAGTGCATGCTGTTGTTGTCTCTGTGAGTTTCTATGTGCAGTGTTCAGAAATGCTAAAAGCATATTTAAAGGGCTGTGGTGCCTTGTGTCAGTTCAGCTTGGGAGAGCTTTAGGTTTTACATTCTAGATTCTAAAAAAAAAAATTAAGTTATAGTAATGGGATACAGAGTAAGACTTCACAGTGATCTGAATTTCTACAGCATTCATGGGCAGTTTGTTGGGAGCCATGCTCAAAATGCTGATTGTGATGACATGTTCTGGTCCTTCGTTCGAAGATTTCAGGTGATGCAGATGCTGCTGAACCCTGAACTGAATTTAATGACAAGTATATAGACATCTATCTAAAGAAACGCGCGCACGCACACACACACACACACACACACACACACACACA
>NW_026596143.1:9110966-9113387 GCF_907164565.1 Psammomys obesus | reverse complement strand
CACACACACACACACACACACACACACACACACACACACACACACACCACTGGGCAATGATTCAATATACAGCAGGGACAGAAGAAACTTGACAGTTTACTATGATTTCTCACTCTTTTCTGGACAATGGAAAAGAACATACAGGAAAACAATGAGATAATGTTTCCATTTCTTGAACCATAATCTTGAGCCATAATCTCATATGGCTCATGAGATTCCATAGTTTGAGGTTACTACTGTTAAGCTGAGAGGAATGGAAGTTGTCAGACATAACCATTAAAATGTAGAAAAGTAAACAGGTGAATGACGCAGAGAATATTTTAACAGAAGGACAAACCTAGCAGAGGTAACAAGGAAGAAAAAAAAAAAGGCTCATTCACAGTCACAGATGAGGAGCTTGAGAGACCTCAACTCATTTCACAGGAAATTCATATGCTTTCCTTTAAGTTAAAGTCTGCAAAATGTGGAAGCTGGAGAGATGGCTCAGAGGCTAAGAACACTGGCTAGTATTTAGTGGGATACATGTGAAAGAAGCATGCAATTACATCGTTGTGATGATATCTAATTTATGGAAAAGCAGGTTTTTATATAATCCAGTGATAATTCACAGGATAGACCAAACCAATCACATTTTAGAAGCATAACACAGACACTTCAATATTGGAATAGCAAGACTGCATTCTGTGTAAATATGGCTTGCATTTCATAGGTAGCACTTCAGTAGTCTGTTCTTCTGTACAACTTGGGTTTATTTAAACTTAAAGAATCATTCAGAACTCACAACTTCTCATTCCTACCATGTGGTTTGGGTTTATACACCATTTCCAAGGTGCTCAGTGAGAATTTTTAAGATGTAAACACCAGAGGAAAACCAGAAATATGGTCTGAAAAATAGTTCACACACATGCAAAAAATTATAATATCATGTTTTCATGAGTGTATTCAAGTGATTGAAATGATTCTAGCATTTAAACACTGGGGCTTTTTTGAGCTTTCAAACTGTCATCCGTGGAGGGCATGGTGAACTCTCTTTCAATACTGGCATGAATGACGCTAAAGCATCTTGCTAAAGAGTCATTCTGTTCTTTCTACAGCCAGAGCTGAAATATTATTTTTGAGTCATGATATCATCCCATAATTACAGTTTAATTTTTCTTTCCAACAATTGGGAACGCCATGCTGATGTAGTTGTTTTTATTCAATTAAAAGAGAAAAACAAAGTAACCCCAAACCAAAATTGATAATATATTGAAAGCTATTACTAACATTTTTGCAAGTGATTCTGTTTGAAAGCATGTTTAAGTTTATCATGTTTACATTTAATTATGTCTCTGACATTTTAGACTTTCCTGAAGAATATGCTCAATTGAAGGTAATAAGTTTTAGATTTTTATCGTGCATCAATTAAGGTTATACTATTTGAAATAATCAACTGCTATTTTAATTAAGATGTATTTATTTTTGTGTATCCACCTGAGTGTATGCATATGTGTATGTGATTGTATATATGCCTACTCATGCTTTGGGGCCATGACAAGGGCACAAGATCTCTTTGAGTTTACATGAGTTTGGCGATGCTTGGCAAGTTATGTATGTGTCAGACTTCCAGCTCTGGTCCTTATGGTTGAGCAGCAAATGGTCTTAACCACTGAGCCATTTTTCCCGCCCCACAAAGTTTTTAAATGTCTTGTTTTAAAACCCACACAGCCTTTGGATGAAAAGAAAACTCCTCTTCCATGTGAAGCACCAGCAAAGAAAGAAGTAAAACCACTTGGTACAGGTACATTTTGCGATCTTTCTGGGAAAATGTTTCAAAACATAGAAAATGTGTGTATGGTCTTCTAATTTTGTTTCCTTTGCTCTTCTACTTTTATGTGATTATTTGATGCAAACAAACAGTTACTGTTGTCATTATCTTTCCAAAAAATGTTACTCAGTAACTTAACATAATATTTTAAATTTATAACTATAACTTGGATATTTCACCTTTGATATTTCAGTACCCCGATACTTCCATGTTAAAACCACCAGGCTTCTTACGGAATAGCTGCAGTTGTGTGTAAAAGTCCAACTACTGTTGCAAAGTTTGAAAACACTTAGATTAAAATTCTTTGTAGTAATACATGCTCAATAATGATGTAGAGACTCTCTGAGAAGCAAGTGTCGTCTTCCAGGACTCATCTGTTGTGGTGAAGTTTAACCCTATTCAGCCCAGTGTGTCTCCATTGAATTTGTGTTCCAATCAATAGACTTTTTAACTCAGCACCCCTGGTCAATTATGGTAGAAGATCTATAGCTGGACCAATGTACAATGTACTTTGATACTTATTTATTTATTTATCTATTTATTTATTTATCTATCTATCTATTTATTTATCTATCTATCTATCTATCTATCTATCTATCTATCTATCTATCTAT
>NW_026596143.1:9096880-9110956 GCF_907164565.1 Psammomys obesus | reverse complement strand
TATCTATCTATCTATCTATCTATCTATCTATCTATCTATCTATCTATTCATTTATCTATCTATCTATCTATTTATTTATTCACCTATCTATCTATCTATCTATCTATCTATCTATCTATCTATCTATCTATCTATCTATCTATCTATGTCTATTTTTGTGAAACTGGGTCTTATTGTATTTACTGCTATTCTGGAGCTAACTATATATACCAGGCTGGCCTTGAACGCAAAGAGGTTCATGTGCTGGGATTAAAGGCAAGCACCACCAGGCCTTCCAATACTACAATTTTAAAAATGAAGCATACCCATTGATTTATTATTGATTGTCATAAGTGAGTTTATTTTTACAGTATCGATTATTTAAATACATACCCTTAGTCAGATGTGACACCAAGTCATACAGAGACCTGTCATTATACCTAGGCAGATGTGTGTAATATATGCGTTAAACCTTCTGATTTTTTATTTTAATCTGTATTATTAATATTTTTTAGTGTAGAAAACATCTAGAGACTCCAAGAATCGTTACTACCAGTTTCAATTCCAAATTCTAATACTTACAATATTGACACATCTACCTAATCTCTTCATTTGTTTAACTGAAGAACGACTCTTCAGCCACACACATATTCACATAACATATTAGCAAGCAAAACTGTCACCCATCATACTGTTTGTGGATGAGCCTAGTTGTGCTGGTTACAAGCTCGATTCACTGTCAAAGAGGAAACTTCAGTTGAGGAAGTGCCTCCATCAGCCTGATCTGTAGGAAGTCTGTGGGGCGTCTTCTTGACTAATGACTGAACTGGTGCCACCCCTGGGCAGATGGTCCTGTGTTGTATAAAAAAGCAAGCTGAGCAAGTCAGTAAGGCACTTTCCTCTATGCTCTTTTCTTCCTCTCCTGCTCCCTGGTTCTTCTGTGAGTTCCTGCCTTGGTGATAGTGTTAGGATTGTGCAGCGAAGTTGCATGGCAGGTTCATAAATCACGCCAGGTGACTGGTTGCATGTGGGAGGTTTTATTAAGGGGAGGGGAGGGAATCTCTGGACAGGGTGGGAGAGAGAGAGAGGGGAGAGAGAGAGAGAGAGAGAGAGAGAGAGATGATATGAGTTCTCTTATAAGGTGACCCAGAGCATGCACAAGTGGTTTCAAGTGTTCTGCAGGTGGTTGTAAGGTGACCTCACAGATGCTTGATGTCCCATTTGTCAGGTCCCTTAGGGCTGGCCGTAGAGATGCCTGCTCAGGGATCCCAACAGATAGACTATAGAGTGTAACCTGGAAAAGCTCCCTGCACAGTTTGTTCAATCACAGGAATGGAGAGCAAACTAGGACAAGTAGAGAGTGTGAATTCATTTGATTTTTCTTCTGTTTTAGTTTTGCTACTGTTGCCGTGTTCATTTTTTAAAGTAGAATAATTTGTGCATGAACATTTGAGATATGTGTAGGTCTCATTCATGAATTGACTTATTGTAGAAGTGACATATTGAAAGTTTAGGTAGTTGATGCATTTCCTAGGTCAGTGTATGATCCAGACAATAAGCAATACACACCTTTCAAAAATAACTTCAAATTAAAATGGACTCAGTTCCCCAGTAAAAAGACACAGGGTAGCTGAATGGATTAAAAAACAAAAATCAATCTTTCTGTTGTCTACAACAAACTCATATTACTTTCATATATACATGCTGTCTTAAAGCGAAGAGCTGAAGATTAGTGTATTTCCCCTCCTCCAACTCCTCAGATCTTCCTCACTTCTCTATCCACCCAACTTTATGTTCTCTCTTTCTCAAAATAACACACACACACACACACACAAGATCAACAAAACAAAAAAAAAATTTCCAAAATAAAACTAACCCAATTACAAAGCACACGCCAGAAAATATGGAGTTTATTCGCCCTAGAGTGCATTTGTCACACCATTTGAATGACTGATTTTCCCTTTGTCAGAGGCATGAAGTGCGAATAGCTTCTTGGTTAGGGGTGGGAATTTGTGTCCACTTTGTCTCCTCACTGCTAGGATTTTGACTGGTTGAATTCTGCCCAGGTCTTGTGCATATTGTCACCGTCTCTGTGAACTCAGTACTTCTGTTGTATCTGGATGCTGTTTCTTTGGAGTTTTCCACCATCTCTGGGCTCTTACAATTTGTCTATATCCTCTTGTGCATGGATCCCTGAAATCTGAGGGGAGGGGTTTGATTAAGACATCCCATTTAGGACTGAACGCTGCAGTGCTTTTCACACTCCGTTCATTGTCTAGTTGCGGTTGTCTGTGTTAGTGTCCTTTACTGCCCAAAGAAGCTTCTCTGATGAGGGTTGAATGAGGCACTGATCTACGTATGGTTTATACCAATATGTCATTAGAAGACATTTTACTGCACATTCCTTTAGCAGAACAGTAGTAGTAGCTTTTCTCTCAGGCTTGTGACATACCCAATCCCGGATTCTTGGACTTTTAGCAGTTCTATTTTATGGGGTGGGTCTTAAACCCAGTTTAAGAAGGGGGTTGGTTACTCTCATAACATTTGTGTCATTATTGCCCCCAGTATATCATACAAACAGGTCACAGTTGTTGTAGGACGTGTAGCTGTGTGGTATTGATATAATCTTTCTCCTCTAGTGCCTAGATCAAAGTTTCTAAACTAGAAATTAAAGACCCATTTCAATTGTTGCCAATTATTAGTCTTTCTCTCTATATTTCATAAGGTCCACCATTTTAATAAAACTGTGTGTGATTTATTCTAACTAATCATATGGATTTGTCAGAATCAAATGTAAACTTATCATCAGAGGAAGAGCAAGAATGGCCTTGTGAAGTGAAGGGGAGTGGAGGGGACCGTCTAAAGGTAAACACAGATTTAAATAAACTCTCTTTTTAAGATTTTCACTGGCAAATGTTGAGCCCATAGATTATATGAGATTGCTTTTGACTTCCACGGAGAATCAATAGACTATGTTTTACTATTTAATCTCAACTAGCTATGTAGCTAGGCAATATGTTATTTATAGAATCAACAACAATATAAGCTAAAACGGATTTGTAAAAAGAAATCTCATGTGTGTGTTTTATTCTGTCTGTCTGTCTATCTATCTATCTATCTATCTATCTATCTATCTATCTATCTATCTATCCATCCATCTATCCACTTTGCAGCCTGATCCCAGCTCCCTCTCTCCTCAGCCCCACCCTTACCCCTCCCACCCCTCTCTCCTTCTCATTGAAGGGGAGGCGCCAAGGGATACCAACCCACCCTGCTTCCTCGATTGCAGCAGGACTGAAGGGCATCCTCTCCCACTGAGGCCTGACAAGTCAGCCCAGCCAGGAGAAAGGGCCCCAGTGGCAGGCAACTGACTCAGAGACAGCCTCTACTCCCATGGTTAGGGAACCTATATGTTGACTAAGCTGCACATCTGCTACAGATGTGTAGGGGACCTAGGTCCAGCCCATGCTTACTCTTTGGTTGGTGGTTCAGTCTCCGTGAGTGCCCATGGGCCCCGGTTACTTGACTCTGTAGATCTTCTTGTGGTGTCCCTGAAGTGCCTGGCTCCTACTCTTCCACAAAATTCCCTTAGCTTTGCCTTTTGTTTGGCTGTGGATCTCTGCATCTGTTTCCATCAGCTGTTGGATGAAGCCTCTCATAAGACAGTTATGCTAGGGTTTTGTCTGCAAGCACAGCAGAGTATCATTAATAGTGACAGGGGCTGGTTTCAAGTTGGGCCAGTCATTGATTTAGCATTCCCTCAATCTCTGCTCCATCTTAATTGATCCTTACATTCTTGTAGGCAGGACAAATTTTGCATTGAAGGTTTTATGGGTGGGTTGGTGTTCCATTCCTACCACTGGAAGTCTCACCTGGCTACAGGAGGTAATGTCTTCAGGCTCCTTAACCCCACAGCTAGGAGACTCAGCTAGAGGCATCCCCATAGACTCTGGAAGCCTCCCCTGTCCCAAAGATGCACCCCTGCTGATTTTGTTCCTTCTCCAGGTTCTCCCAACATACCTGATCCCTATCCTAGTTACTCTCCCCACCCCTTTCTCCTCCTCAGTTCCCTCCCTCCATCTACTTCAGAAGTCTATTTTATTTCCTCTTCTGAGCAAGAGTCAAACATCCTCCCTTGGACCCTCCTTGGCTTCTTTGGATCTATGTATTATAGCATGGTTGTCCTGTTGTTTCAGTCCTTTGATGTTGTCACATGTCAGAGGCAGTTCATTTGAGATATATGTGTAAGAAATTAAATTTTTGAGCAATATAACAATTTACCCTTAACTTAATTCATGCTACAGAGTTATCATCTTAGTGACTTAAAATGTGTATTACCTATTGTTATTCAGTATCACACAGCTTAAAGTTTCAGTTCATCATTTGGTTCTTTAGTTATTGTCAGTGTCTCTGTTATGTGAGAGAATAGGAAATATAATCAATATAATCAACCATATTACCAATAAGGAGAATAATAAATTACAGAATGTGTCTTTTGGTTTTATCCTCCAAAGAATAAATTTCAAACTTGTCTTTGTTCCAAGAAAGGGAGTCAGCAAATATAATAACACTTGTTGCTTCTAACTTTACTTGGTGTTGGAATATGTCAGGACTGGACAGAATGGAGCAAAAATACATTAATGTATACTACCATGTGGACATCTAGTTTATATAAAACCACTGAAGGGAGATACTAATGGAATAGAACTTGTAGTACCCGAGGCTTCTCTGTGCACACTTTAATTGCTTTGTCCTTGAATAATTTGTGGTTTTTTCCGTATCAAATATGTATGAGGCTGTCAAGTGTAGATTGTGTCACATGAGTTTATAGGCAGCATTTTAACAGCAAAACAAGTAACGAGAAAACAATATTTGTGTTCCAGATGGAGAATTCACATAACATTTGGGTGGAGAACATTGCAAGGGTGAGTATGGCAGTAAGAACAGAACCTGTACCCTGAGAAAAGTCTCTCTGAGTGAGACTGTGAAGCTGCCAACTAAAGGAAGGAGAGGGAGCCATGAGGAAGTCGGGAGATCATGTGGGGAGAGAGAAAAGCAGATCACATCTGTTCACTGGTTGAGATTAGCATTCAGGGTTATCCAGGAAACACTGAGTAATAGAACCATCATTATAATCATTTCATTTCTCACACTACATGAAAATAGATTGCACAAGTAGGAACCTGTAACATTTTACACATGTGATAAGAAATGTTTTTGTGTGTTCATTCTTAAAGTTTGCATGTTTTTGAAGTTCTCTTTTAGTTGGGAAAGAACCATACATGATATCAGATATTTCTTTGCCTTTATTTAGATAACCTGTATTGATTTGTCACTTTGTGTCGCTAGTTTTCTTCCTCAGAAAACTTTGCCCAGGATACGAAAATGGCAAAGCTCTTATAAAGTTTGTTACACTCAACTTCGCATAATTCGAATCCTCTTTGTAGTTCTTCAGACACAAAACATTCTTGTCATTGGAAATGTTTTACATCAGTGCTATCATAAAGCAAAATTCTTCTAAACTGTAAAAATACTTTGTAGTTTTCCAAGGGAATAATATTTTGGTATTGGCATTCTTCATTAAAGCATGCACACTGGCTAGTCTATAGACTATGATGTCTGTCCCTTTGATTTCCATGATTAGTGTACATGGTCAACAACTCCCTGAAGATAAAAACCTAGAATTTATTAAGAAAACATATTTGATAATATTTTATTTATGATTTTTATTTTCAGTATTATATTAATTTTAAAATTAGAAATTATCTTGTATTATCTTGGAAAGGGTTTGGTGATCTCTATGTAACTTACTTTTAACACTAATTTCAACAGTATATGTTTAAATGACACATTTATTCACAGCCAAAGTGCAAAAAAAAAAAAAAAAAGAACATCTCATAAATGGCCAAGAGACCCATATTTTTGCTTTCTCAATGATCTTATCAATGTAAATGGTTTTGAAACTTGATAAGATATGCAGTTATACCATATAAATTCTTTTGTTAAAGACTTATTTATTTATTATAGATGCAATGTTGTGCCTGCATTTGTACTGCAAGCCAAAAGAAGGCACCAGGTCTTATTATAGATGGTTCTGAGCCACCATGTGGTTGCTGGGAACTGAACTCAGGACTTCCGAAGAGCAGACAATGCTCTTAACCCCTGAGCCATCTCCCCAGCCCCTCACCCACATAAATTCTTAGTGAACAATCAATAGACAACTGTGGGGATAAGAGGATAACTCAAGTTTCCTGCTTTAAAAAATTCATTTTTTCCCGATGAAGTGCATTTCCTCTTCCCCTTCTTCTTTCCTTCCTTCCTTCCTTCCTTCCTTCCTTCCTTCCTTCCTTCCTTCCTTCCTTCCTTCCTTCCTTTTTTCCTTCTTTCTGCCTTCATTAAAATTATCTTTCCATTCATTCTTGTTTTATTTTCAATACAAGTAATTTAAAAATAGAAGTTAAATTTTTTTGAGGATTGATTAGGTAATCTTTATGCAACTTATTACTGACACTGATTTAAAAATATGTTTAAGCAACCTCAATCAAAAAACACTGCAAATTTACCCATGGCTAAAAATGAAAGAGGAGTAAATGTCATAAGCAGCCAAGACAAAGGTAAGAACCCTATTTTTTTTTTACCAGATTTATTTTTTATTTTAATTTTTATTAATTACACTTTATTCACTTTGTATCCCCCCATTAGCCCCTCCCTCCTCCCCTCCTAATCCCACATCCCTTCCTCCTTCTCCACGAATGCCCCTCCCCACATCCACTGATAGGGGAGGTCTTCCTCTCCTTCCTTCTGATCCTAGTCTATCAAATCTCATCAGGAGTGGCTGCATTGTCATTTTCTGTGGCCTGGTAAGGCTGCTCCTCCCCCTCAGGGGGAGGTGATCAAATTGCAGGCCACTGAGTTCATGTCAGAGGCAGTCCCTCTTCCCATCACTATGGAACCCACTTGAACACTGAACTGCCAAGGGCTACATTCGTGCAGGGAAAGAACCCTGTTTTATCTTTATGAACCCATTCAAGAGGTTCAGTAATATTTCTCATTGTACAGTAGCATTTGCTACTCAAGCATGACAGCCTGAGTTTGATCCTCAGAACCCATGTAGCAAACCCAATGTGGTCGCGCACATCTGCAGCAAAATGGGAGGAAAACAGGGGGTCACCTGGTAGGCCAGCTAACCCCTACTATGCTGTGCGGCTGAAAGAAAAAGAGAGACCATGGCTCAATGCTTATTTAAGACAGAGCGAGTGAGATATTTTCTCACCCACCCCAAAGAAGCCTACCGTATATTTAAGTTATAATATTTTAAATTGAGGGATGCTGGAAAATACTCCGTTGGTAACGGTCTTGCATTTAAATATAAATGGATGACTTTGAACCCCTGAATCCTCAAGAAAACGTCAGGCATGGTCATATGTGCTTGTAGGTAGGCAGAGACAGAAGAATGCCTGGGGCTCACTAACCAACCAGTCTATGTTAGTTGGTGAACTTCATTACATGAGAGACTCTGCCTTAAAAGAAGAGGATGGAATTACTGAGGATGACACCCAAAGTTTCCTTTACATGCATATCCATAAATTGTTTGTACACCTGTACACACATATTCGCCCATATAAACATGAACATGCATACCTACAAGAACACCCAGTAGACATAACAAATGGCAATAATTTATGTATGTTGCCAAATCTGAAAAACAGGTTAAGAGTAACCCTGGAGATGAGTTACATTATTAGGTGTTTCTCAGTTGATGAATATTAGAAAATGAGAAACAGTGGACAGATTGAAATGAGGATGAAGACATTAAAAAGCATGGAATATACATGAAGCAAAATCAGGCAGTTTTATCTAAGTGAGCACTGTGAAAATAAAAACACTTTTTTTAGGGAAGGGAAAGGTATTAGGCATGAAGAAAGATGTATCTTAGTGGTAAATTATAGTAACTGATTATTTTGTGAAAAATCAGTTTATTTTTATTTGATAATCCCATTTTACTACTGTAATCTTACTACAGATTGTATTATGTTTTAGGTTCTTATACCTTAAGAGAAATATTTATTGAAAAATGTAGGGTATTGTAACCAAAGTAGAAAAGAAAATGTAGTCTTCATAATAACTCAGGGATATGAGCAAAGGAGAAATGTTTCTTTTGCATCATTCTTAATGTTAGTATACAGGTTAATTAAATGGGAAATCTTTCTTTAACCAAATATGACTTGTGTGTTTCCCTTGATTCTTTGACTGTGTTCTGCCTCCTGAATTAATAATACAGAGGAAACAAATTTTTCTTCTGAAATGTTTGACTGGCGATATATGCAGTGTCATGACACTGCTTGTTTCAACATCTAGGTTAGATAATGCCATCTCACGAAAGAGGTGGCATTGATAGCAGTCTTTTCCGCTTAGCTGTATTCATTGGCATCTCTCACTTCAAAAAGTTTCATTTAATTAAAGTTAAAAACCTCATTTTGTACTTGACTTTTACTTTGTTCGTGTCCTAATCAGACCCTAACAGAACAAAGTGAAGACAAACCAAACGCTGATCTGAAAAGGAATATTCCCAGTGAAAACTATGGTGATTGTTATCCTTGTTAATTCTGAATGAAATTTTGATTGATCTTTTCATGTTAACACGCAATTAATACGTGTCTGTGGCTTTCTAGGCTTTCCTGCCGAATATCCTGAATTCACGGTAATAATGTTTACATTTTGTTCTATAGCCTTAACTTCCTAGTATATGACAAAAAAGTGTCATGAAAACATCTTGTTTCAAACCCATACAGACTGCTTTCGAAAACCCAGATTGTGTACTAACTGAAGACTCAACAATGAACTGGGAAAAATCATTCATAGCAGGTAAATTCATCAAGTTATTTCCCCGAAACAAGTACCAATGAATATTTGAAATGTCCAGTCTTTTATTCCCTACAAATATCACTTAAGCATTATGATAAAAAAATGAGGTTTTTACTAGTTAAGGACAGTTTTTAACATTGTGAGCTCATGCACTCATGCGGCTGTTCCATATCAGCTCACGTGCATTCCAATTCTGGATTCTGTACGTTCCCTAGTGATCAGTTGATATTAATTATTAAAGATCAGGGCACATAAAATACAAGATATCTTCATGAGCACTTCCTCACAGATGCCTGTACATGCACACTCAGCTAACTGGGCGGCTGAGGCAAGGTATTCCTTCATGACCAGGAGTGTTGAGTGATCCTTTCATAAATGAATTCACAGTAGTTATTTATGACATGGATGCATAAAACCTGTGAAAACTCTCGACCAAACCTCAGAATGCAGGAGGGAGGTGGCCAGGAAGTCTTACCTACCCTTAGCTGAAGAACTATTGGTAGTTGATAGTTGCTGAGAGAGCTAGAGTCACCTTTTTCAAGAGTGCAGCCTCCAGTGTATGCTCCTGTGGAAGGGACCACATATCCAGGAACATATGGGCAGCAGAAGTTGGATTTGTTTTTATTTTATTTTTTCAAAAAGGACACAAAGTTGGGGGCAGAAGGGTAGGTCAGGGAGGCTCTAGGGTTGAATATGATGAGAGCACATTATATGAAATTCTCAAACATAATTACAGGATGCAATGTGATAAAACAGGTTGCCTCACCTATCCCTCACCAAATGAATTAATGTTATATTTTGTAGAACACTTTCAATTACATGCCAGCACAGTTACTGACAACAGCAAATCCGAATCTGTATACTAACTGAATTGCTCTTTTTTTTTTTTGATGATTTTTTTCTTCTGATTGGCTGTAATAATATTTTTTATCAACATAAATTGATTTTGGGTTTTCCCTAAAGGCTCACTTACAAACAATGAGAATGAAGTGAATCCCACTCATCATATAATTTATTAATGATAATTTTTACTTACAAGAAACACACAGTCACAAGAAATCTTAAATGAAACCCACCAACAAAGGTAGACAAAAGAAAGGGGTGCAGGTAGATAGAAATCATTCCATTTTGCTTAGTTTGCCTCATATTTCATAATAAAGCAGTGTTAGCATCTATTTGTTTAGGAGTCCAAGTTTAGAATTGTACTCTTTGAATGATTTTTTTTTAAGTAAGTATTTTTTTCTGAACTAGTCTTGTTAATGTGTTCTGGAACCTTTCCAAGAGTTCAGGATTTCATGAGTTTTCGGTTTTGTATGGCATTCAATGATTTTTTTGTATTCCATTGTTTTTGCATGCAACTCAGAAATATTGTCCTTCTTATATCTCGAGTTGATCTGCCTCAGTTGCAGAAGTGAAAGAAACCTTTCCTCCCCATATTAGTGTTCAAGCATCTTCACATTTATAGTAAACCTTAATGACCTGTCTCCTTCTAAGCCCTTTCTTCCCAGCCTTTGGCCCTCATGTTTATTTCACTGCTTTTTTGGCTGACCGTAACTACACATGTGTGTTTGTCAGGAGTGAAAACTATACAACCGAGGCCAGAGGAGGAACAGACCGGACGGTGTGGCAGTGACAAGAAGCAGAGGAAGGTATTTAGGAGTTTGCATTTCCAAATTGACTCTTCTCCTTGGTGAGGGTGGGAGTTCTCTAACATTGCACAGCCCCAAGCGGAAATGAGACTATCATATAGTACTTAAATTTAGCTTCCCTCTTCTACTTTAGTTGTGCAATATATACTGACTTCAGGATCTACAGGAACCAACTCCCTAAACCTTATCCCTGAGTTTCTTGTGCAATCTTCTCATCACTGCTAAAATTCCAACTACTTACAAAGTACAAATATAAATTAATAGACTTCTTTGCTCTGCCAAAGACGTATGGAGAAATAAAGATGTGATTTAGAAGGCATATGTTATCTATCTATCTATCTATCTATCTATCTATCTATCTATCTATCTATCATATATCATAGAATGCTATCTATCTATCATATATCTATCATTATTTATGTATTTATATATCTATTTTTTTTCAGGACATGATTCCTCTGTTTATGTCTAGTTGCTTTTAAGAAAGGAAATTCTGATATTCCTGTAGAGTAATTAGGAAATCGCTGTGCAATTCTTTACTGATTCTAATTTTAGCAGCCTATTTTTGAGAGACTTCAACTGAAGCGGAACACAAGAGTGTCAGTAGATCTTGAAGAATGTGTAAGAAATAGAGGAGCTGCTGAAGAGAAAGGTAAGAAATCTATTAATCGTCATTGCAAGGAATACCTGTTAAAACAGGAAGATGGTGCTGTTCTCTTCACCAAAGACAATTGCCTAGCCAATATTCATGAATTAAAAACTAGTCTTAATTGATGGTAATCTGTGTATCTTTTCAAGCCTCCGACAAGGGTTACATCATTGAAAGTTTCCCTAGGAGACCTGATGTGTGATTAGAAATATTAACAAGAAATAATAAGAAATTTAAAAAAATGTTTAAAAAGAAGGAACAAGACTAAAATAGATAAAGTCACAGGGATTAAATAAAGGAGTCAGGCAGGTGTTTATAGGGGAGAGTATTCAAATAAATTCTTTATAAAATTAAGGGTAGCTGTATTAGAAATGCAGGGAGAAATATTATAACGCAGGAGAACCAAAGACTGTAAGAGCCTGAAGTTAGAAGTCACTATGCATCCTGCATGCCTCAGTACTGGGAGGACATTGAGGCTGGAATACTGGGTCTTGTAGGTTCAGGTTTTCTTCACAGTAGGTAAACATAACAGCTATGGCCAGTCAAACATGTAAATAAGTTAGTGTCATGTGATTCCCCTCTTCCATTCAAGACATCTCTGATGCTTTTTTCTCCTGACATCTCCACATCTGTCCTTTCTTCCTCTCTGTCTTCATAATCTTCACAAACTCAGTGTTTATGAGTCACCTCAGGCGATACCTGTTTGATTATCTTTGTCACGTTTTTCTACATACTCTAAATTTGAAAGCATAAGCCATTATTATTGAGTAAAATAAGCATGACATTACTTATACAAAAGATGATCATCATCATTAGGCCAAGAACAAAAGAGTTAGTAGATGGTCATGGGTATTTTACTGTACTAGTGTCTGATTCTAAGTACATATACATATCTCTCAGGAGCCACAACAGTACAGCTGAGGCCAGAGGAGGAACAGACTGGATGGTGTGGAAGTGACAAGAAACAGCAGAAGGTACTTAGGACTTTCCATTTTCACATTAACATTCTTCTCCCTGATAAATATTTAACACAGGATAAGTGAGTTACAAGTTACATAGTGCTAGAGAGTAATGAGATCATTTTCTAACAGTTAATTTTAGAACCTTTTGTCAGCTGTGCCATGCGTAACATTTTCAGACTCTACAGTAACTAATTCCTCCTAAGCCCTGTCCTTGGATTGCTTTCACAGCCTTTTCTTAATTACTGGAATTCCATTCCTATAACATCTTTCCTAGCAGAGAGAGAGAGAGAGAGCAAGAGAGAGAGAGAGAGAGAGAGAGAGAGAGAAAGCAAATTTGAACTAAGTAGAAGAATGAAGTATAAAGAGCAGAAGAGTGAACCCTCTGAACCTGATTAATGCTTTGATGTTCTTTTCCAATGACTGAAAATTCATCCAAGATTTCCTATTAGCCAGCAGTACAGCACAGGATAGGGTTTTATTTTTCTTTGGACTCTTGATGCTTTCATGATCTCAGGTGTGCACGTGAATGGAAATGTACCCCACTAATAATAAACAGAACGCTATCTTCTAGAATGAGCCCTCTGGTGCTGAGCTCTGTATAATAGCTTTTAATGTTATTAATTCAAGAATGGACATCAGCAAATATAACAATATTTACACACTGACTTTGCTTAGTTTTTATAGCAACAGGAAAAGACTTGTTTAAATATGTATGTATGTATGCTTACACACACATATATATTTAATATTTGTGATTATTGCAAATACTAAGTAGGCATTCTGAAGTTAACTTTTTGTTTAAAGATGCACAGTGCAGACTTTCTGTGTATAATGATGTTTCTTTTGGACATCTGTGGTCAATTCCCATACGAAGAAAATGTGATGTAGAGAACATTAAGGATCTTGTCACATGTTTGTTTGTTTTTCTGTACATGTGTCCTTTATTTATATTTAGTTGCTTTTGATATAGAGTCTGGTTGTATCATAGAAAAGGTGTTAGGACACCTCTGTGCAGATCCCTTAGGGATACTAATTTTATCAGCCCACCTTTGAGCAATTTCAACCGAGGTGGAGTGCTCAAGTGCCTATGGATCCTGAAGAAAGTGGAGAAAACACAGGAGTGGCTGAAGAGAAAGGTGAGAACTCTGTTAGTAAGAAGTCATTTGAAGAAATACCTATCATGCCTGGCCCAACCCAAGACCCACCCCATGCGAGAGAGCCAGTCCCTGATACTATTAAGGATAATCTGCTTGCTCACAGACAGGAGCCTATCAGAGTTTCCTTTTGATAAGCTCCACCCAGCAACAGTCTAAAACAGATGCTGAGACTCATAGCCAAACATGGGCAAAGCATAGGGTGTCTAGTGGAAAAATGGTGCGGGGGGGGGGGGAGCGGGTAAAAGGACCTAGAGCTCCACAAGAAGACCAACAGAGCCAAATAAACAATGCCCAGAGGGGCCCGTAGAGTCTGAAGAACAAAATATATGGACCATATATGGACTGAACCTAGATCATCTACGGATATGTAGCCTGTGGGCATCTCAGACTAGTAAGGAAAGTGGGGGATGTCTCTGACATGGACTCTGTTGTCTGATTTTTGATCACTGCTCCCTGACAGGACTGCCTTATCCGGCCCCAGGGGAAGAGCATGAACTTAGTTCTCATGTGACTTGACGAACTGGGGTGGGTAGGTAGGAGGGGCTTTTCCTAAGAAATAGGAAAGAAGGAATGGGAGGGGAGGATGGGACTGGGAGGAGAGGAGGAGCCCTTTCTCAGAGTTCCCCAAGGCATTGTTCACCATGAGTCTTTCTGGTTATTTTTTTGTTTTTGTTTTTCAATTACTTTATTTATTCAATTTACATCCCGGTTGTAGCCCCCTCCCTCCTCTCCTTGGTGATCTAGTTTAACTTTTACATTCTCCTTAGAAGCTTGTAAATGCTATCTTGTGTGTGTGTGTGTGTGTGTGTGTGTGT
>NW_026596143.1:9088228-9096870 GCF_907164565.1 Psammomys obesus | reverse complement strand
GGGGGGAGCCCTCATTTCTCTTTTCCCAAGGCATACTTTTTGTTCTCATTTTCTAGCTGGAACAGGATAATCCTTAATGAGAAACACTTGGTATTGCACTTCAGCCACGCCAACCATAAGAATACTTGTCTCTAAGGAAAAATAAACTTTCAAAATTAATTTTCCTTCCATGCAAAAATCACATCAGTGATTTAACAAAATAAGTAAAGGTGTAAAAATAGTTTCCTATAGCTTTTATGAGTCTTCAATTTAAAGAAACTAAAGTTACATTATTTATTAATATTAAATTAATGCTGCAATATTTATATATACAAATGCTATAAATATGTATAAGACATAATGCATACTTTATAGAATGCATAAACATATATTTTACATTCCATACATGTGCTATATTTATACTAATATGTAATTGGAAATGTATGTTTTTATACATTTTTTTCATACTTAGACACATCTTTCTACTTAGCAGCAAATATGATAAAATATGTCTAGACAAATAGACCTTTTATTTTGCAGGAAAAATTAGAAAGTAGAAACAGGATTGTTATTTGCTTGGATATGGTCACTTTCCCCAAATCATATGCTACATGCTGGGTGCTGATCCTTTCTAAGCTTGATGGGTTGGTTATGAGGGCAGATTGCTTTAACACCCCCTTACATACACTACAGAGGAAGGCGGTGTATGCCCATATTGACTAACATTGCGGGTAGTGGGTATTTTTACAGTATCTACTGACTTATTGAGTCTTCACAATTTTTAAGGCTTGTATGCATCATAAAAACCCTTAAGTTCGTAGATTCAACTTTCATCTATTTGAGATAGTTGCTTTGTAGCTAAAACCCCTTAGCATCCTTCGCAACATCTTAGCACAGAAACTTAATAGTATCTTGAATAATCTGTTGTGCAGATTTAAACAAAGTAACTATACGTAAGGCAGAAACTAGGTCTTTTTAGTGCACCGAGGTGCAACTTGAAGGATTCAAAAGCCTTCGTGCATGTCCTCTGTGAGCCAATGACAGGTTAAAGTTTAGAGTCCGAAAGCGCGAAGTGCAGCTATACACCCCATCCTAACACCAAGAGCGGATGTGGCAGGATATGGTCCAAACTCGTATGTTTGTAACAGAACTGGGGCTGGTGCTTACCAAGGCACAGCTACCTGATTACCATTATCCTGAGTATGTGTGTATGGGTAAGTTATTGAGGAAGCAGACAAAGGTGTCCAGGACTCTGCTCACTCAAAAGGACAGATGATAAGAGGCTGATTCTGAGCACAGAAACAAGGACAATCTAGAACCGAAGCTAAACCAGAGAGAGAGAGACAAAGCCGTTTTACTGATGTGGAATGGATGAGCAAACAACATTGTGGTTTCTATTTTACTTTATTTATTGAAATTTATTTATTTCACCATCAATTTATTTATTGAAATATTTTGACATGCATAAATATATTTTTATATAGATGAACAAATAGTATGTATTATATATAATTATGTAGCATTATATTATAGATAATAATTGCTAATAGATCATATATTACTGGGAAAAGGAAGGGGAGAAGAAAATGTGTTTTTCCTTATCTGCAATATGTAGCACTTATTCTTACTTGTACAGGAAAAGCAAATGAAGCTTTTGATTGTCACTATAGACCCCATTTACCTAGCTGAATTTTATTGTCATGCATTTCAGAGTAAGCCATTTGCCCTTCCTGCCTCTCCTCACCAAGCATTCATGAAGCACTTTATCGCATACCTGAACCTAAGGACCTTGGGCATAAATTGCCCATGAGGTCAAAAAGGCCCCACACATGTGCACCCGAATGGATGGTCAGAACTTCTTCAGGAGGAGGAGTAGCACAGGTGAGAATCTGAAATGTATGGTTAAATACTCAGTGTATCTCATTTGCAAACTATGTCTGGCCCATGGAATGCAGCCAAGAAGCTACGCACTCTAAGGCTTCACAGCACAAAATGAAATCTTTGAGATCCTCTGTGATGTTTTAAGCAAGTATTTCTAGTATCCAAGCCATCCAAGATTTCCACTGCATTCAAAGCAGTGTAGTACCAGTTTAACTTAAGATGAATATTTTTTTTTCCCCTCTCCAGACCAAATGTTACCAATTGCAGTTAGGAAAAGAGTGTGTGTTTTTATTTTATTTTAATTTATTTCCTTAACCCTATTTTGGGTTTTCAGTCATAGTTTCCCAGTAGCTTGACTGCTCTGGCCTCCCCAGAAATCTAGGTCATGTGGCTAAGTCAAGAAAGGGAGTGTTAAAGTGCTCTTACCATTTAAAGGGACTGTTAAAGCACTCTTACCTTTTATAGGGAATATTAATGTGCTCATAATCATAACTCCTTTGCTCTGCCACTCTTTGGACACGTGAGGTGTTTAGTGTTTGTTTGCGTGGATGGTTCCACTGTTGTTTTGAGTTATTGATGCAAATACTACTAAACTGGATAAATATATCTTTAGGTCCTCTGTCATGATCCAAGAACTCTTTGGTTCATGAGTGAAAACATACACAAAATCCATCTTTGTGGAACTCACAATGTACATGGATACACGAATCATACCGTAGAGAAACAAATGGCAAGGAAACACAGCAGAGCAAGGCAAAGGGATCAGAAATACACATATGTTTCAAACATAATTCTAAACCCAATGAAAACACTGCCCACTTGTAAGAACAAGGAAAAAACAACTAGATATTCAGTTATTCTGTAAGTATACTGCTCATATTTCTTTTTGCAAATGGCTGCAAGGAGTACACAAGAAAAAAAAGTAAAAAGACATTATGTAGGAGAAAGTGATTATTGTAACTTTCAACATCACAAACATTAAGAAGACATCTGTGAGCACAGTTCTCTTGCCACCTGTACAACCACTGCACACAAACATAGTCACATTGAGGAAATAAATACTCAAGTAATCTCAGCAATTTATGGAAGGGGCAGCATGGAGGAAAATCAGAGTAGAGACATTATAAAAAGGAATGATAAAAATATAAGACATAGACTAGTAGAGAAAACGGGATGCATTTAACTAGTATTTTATGATATTCCATTGAAATAAAATTGTATTAGGCACTGCCCCAAATAAATAAAAGCAAAAATAAATGACTCAGAAATGTGTTATCAGCCAGTTTTCAGTGATTACTGTGCTCTGAGTGATTTACATGTATTAACAAATAATTCTCTATGATACTCTGAGGAAGTTTAAACAATCTCTTTTATATTCATAATATATGAATTGAATCCAATTAAGAAAAAAAAAAAACTTGCCCAAGACTATGCACGAGGGAACAGAGGAGCTTAATGTTTGAGCCCATGCATTCAAAATGCTCAACCACCACGATGCCTGCCCCTCTAGGAGCATGAGAAGCTAAGATGGTGGCAAAACTTCTAAGTTGCTAATTGGACATGTTATCCCCTCAGGTGTCAGACCTTTCATTAGTTTGCTCAAGCTACCGATGTTTAGATATTCTACTAAGTAGATATTTCAACAACTAAAAGAATCTGAAGACCAATAAAGCGAAGCACCACAAAGGAGAATGGTGAAACTCTCCTGGTAAATTAAAAACTAATATATTCTTGTATCAACACAAGAGCAAAAATTCAGTTATATAATATTTATAAGAGGCACAGTTAAAAGTAACTAAGAGAGATAGAAAGAGCCAGACAAGAATGGGTAAAATGAAAGGATGAGAGTTCATGTTTCATGCTGATGTAGTATTATAAAATACTTAGAAGAAACACCACTACCAAGCATTAAACATGGCTTATTTCCTGTTGGCTAAATGTGCTGCAAAGGGCACATAATACGAAGCTTTGTGTATTAGCTGGTACCACAGGGAATATGTCATTCAGAGTTTTAAACATCGAATAAAGCTAAAAAACAAAAAAACCCATAAGTGTAGGGTTTGGGCCTTTTTAAATCATCCAGCAAATAATTAAGAATATGAAAATGCAACACACACTCAAAGTCCACTTATAGTCATAACGGTTGCTCATGTTCAAGGCAACAGAGAATTAATCATAGAATCCACAATGAGGAAATGATAAAAACCAATGTCATCATTGTACCATACATTTCTTTATATTAAATTATAAATGACAGCCACTCAAATGAATCCCATGTTCAGGAAAATCAAAGCATTTAATAGTTCTCTCTCTAAATAGATCATTAACATCATCTATAAACAAAAACTAAGATCTGAAACACCTTAAAGAATAAGCTTAGGCATTAGTAAAGTTTATGAAATATTGGTTATAATATACAACCAATATACATTTAACCTATGTGTGTGTGTGTCCCAGCCAAGGAAATAAGCTGAGGGGAAATTCTTACAACTGAAATAAACTCAAGAGCCTGGGAAACCTAGGTCAGTCAGGATACTGTCTCTTTGTCACGACTTGACAAAGGTTTTAGGATGATGTAGTTGGTAGGTATGTCACAGGGGTTCTAACTACCCAGGATGCTAGAGCAAGAACTTGGCAGAGCTGACTGAGGATGAGAAGTGGGGAATGGAGTGGGAATGGGAAGAGAAGACAGTTGAGCCTGGCTGTTCCTAATCAGGCTCTCCTTGAAGGTCCAATGATCAGTTAGTTCACCAAAATGAACATATCAGAAAGGTGGAAAACAAAGTCCTGGACAGATCTATCTACATACAGACACAACAGAAGCTTTGGCAAAGCCACAGTGTGGAAGGGACCATGATGTTTCTGCAGAAGCACGAGCATCCATAGAACACAAGGCCTATGCCGCATCCCTTCAAGTGCAGAAAGATAACTTCCTTCTCGGCACCAGCACATGTAGGCTTACCTACCCATCTGAAGGCCCTTCTCACGGGCTTCTTTCTGGCCTGGAGGTAGGTGATGATGGAGCATGGACCATGGAACATGCATGGAACGTTGCCCATTGAGCTTTTCCTCACCGGCATCTATGAACAAAATAAACCATGGAGTGCACAAGATGACAATCTGCTCTAGTACCATGGAGACATGGGCTCCTAGAGAAGCCTAGAAGCCCAAGCTCCTAGAAAGAATGTGCCTATGGGATTGTAGGGACAAGCTTCCCAGAGTCTGAGCTGTATGTTATTGCACATTCATGCCTTTTCCCCCCTTGAGTCTAGACCTTTTCTCCTTGCTAAGAGAAAATGTATCATTTGGGGATTGCCTTAAGAAACAAATGGGAAATAGTAAGAGCTGGAGAGGACAGGGTCTCCACAAGGAGAGCAACAGAACAAGAAAATTTGAACACAGGGAACTTCCCAGAGACTCATACTCCAACCAAGGACTATTCATGGAGATAACCTAGAACCCCTGCACAGATGTAGCCCATGGCAGTTCAGTGTCCAAGTGGGTTACATAGTAATGGGAAGAGGGACTGCCTCTGACATAATCTGATTGGCCTGCTCTTTGATCACCTCCCCCTGAGTGGGGAGCAGCCTTACCAGGCCACAGTAGAGGACAATGCAGCCACTTTTGATGAGAACTGATAGACTAAGATCAGAAAGAAGAGGAGAACCTCCCCTATCAGTGGACTTGGGGAGTGGCATGCATGCAGAAAGGGGAGGGAGGGTGGGATCAGGAGGGGAGGAGGGAGGGGCTTATGGGGGGATACAAAGTGAATAAAGTGTAATTAATCAAAAATTTAAAAAAAAAGAAACACAAGGTCCATTGTCCCTTTTTCTTAGCTTGGGGGTAAACCTTGGAGTAAGCATGATAGCAGACGAGGGAGAGCTGGGAAGAGATTCTTTTCAACCAAAAGTGGAATAGACTATATTAAGCGATAAGGAAACCCATGAAGTTGCTGTTATACGTTTTAATGTGAAATGTCCCTCACAGGCTTACGTATTAACACGTGGTTCCCAGAAGATGGCACTGTGTGTAGAGGCTGCATATCCTTTGGGATGTAAGGCTTCATTATACAACAAAGGCTATTGGGCAGACCACTCATGATTAAGTCCTGCTTTCTCTTGTGGACTGCTCCGTCTTCTTCCTGATCATCCACCACAATGTGATCAACTCACCACACATTCCTGCTGTTCCTACTCCAAACCATTTCCACAACCCTGCCTCCCCTGTGTGTGTTGTATGGACTGTACTCACTGAATCATGAACCAAAAAATAAACCTGTCTTTCTTAGGTTACTTCAGTAAGCTAACCTACAGTCACAGCAACATAGAAGTAATGAGTACATTAACATTTTTATTGCTTCCTTTGATTTGAACAATGTCCTATGTCTTTTAAAGTCAAAACACCTAAACAAGCAAGAGTGAGATTCTATAAACAGCGACACAAGAAGGACCAGCCACACCTTGGCCCTGTGGCCACCCTGGTTACAACACATAAAGTCATGCTGGATTGGTAACTATGGGGTAACATCTTGAACAGAATAAGCCAAGTTGTGAAGTGAGGGACCCAGTATTTCTCAGTGTGTTTTAAGTTGTGTGTGTGTGTGTGTGTTTAAGAGGTTTGCATTTGGAAAATGGGAAAACAAAGATTTATTTACTCTGCTTTCCCAGTGACTTTTTTGAACCATTTTTCTCATTTTTGAATGAATTGTGATGCTCCATTTTCTGATTCCCTGGATCTGTGTACTAAGGTTAGCAACTAGTGCAGGTACAGGCACTGTTGGTAAGGGCTTAGTCATCACCTGAGAGGGTCACACTTTCATTGAAAAGATTACACATCTTTGGAAAGGAGTGAGGACTGATGCAAACACACGAAAGCCCAGGTAAAGGCAGAAGCCAAAAAACTAGATAGAGGCATAACTCATGTTTGAAATTATGCTATTTGGACACATTTGCCAAAATGTCGCCATGATTTATCTAAACATGCTAGCTGCAAAGAAACCAGAAAACATAGTCAGTTACAAAAATGACTACAGGCAATACATAAACAAACCACCAAAGAAAGAGAATCACAGTTTGGAAGAGGGCAGTAGATAGAATTACATCCCAAAGAAAATTTCTTCCATAGGTAATGGACATTAAAGCAGATGCGTACCCCTAATGCTCTTCTCAGACTTGAAGCCCCCTGATGCTTCCCTCGGACTCTTCTCAGCCCCCTGATGTTCTACTCAGACTCGCAGCCCCCTGATGTTATTCTTTAGCAGCATCTCTGGAAGGCACCTGCGTGGTTAGTTTTGATTGACACAAGGTAGAATCACCTGGGAAGGCAATCTCGCTGAGTAATTGTCTAGATTAGGCTGGCGTGTGGGCTTGGCTGTAGGAAGTTTTCTAACTGTTAATTGAAGTGGAATGACCCACCTCCCATGCAGGAGGCACCTGGGAATTATCAATGGAGGTAGAATATTAGTAAATTACAGACTTCTGTTGCTGTGATAAAATACTCAACACAAGCAACTGAAGAAGGGGCAGTTTATTTCATTCAGTTCATGGCCAGTTGGCCCGGTTACTTTGGGTCTGAAGGTAAGGATACACTGTGGCAGCAGAGATTTCGGAGGAAGACATTCATAAAATTTGGAACAGGAAATAGTCCCTAGAAACACACCTAGTGACTGACTTCTTCTGGATAAGCCCTGCTTCCTGAAGTCTCCAGAGCCTCTCAGGGTAACATCAGCCACAGAGACCAAGCTTTAAATATGAGAAACTTTACGAGAGACACATCATATACAAACCATGATAACTGGGGATTACGACTATAAGTATTTGACACCTTTTTTCAAGAATTTTATCTAACTTCCTTTTATGGGTAGTTTTGATAATTTGCATGTTCATAAAGAATTCAAATTTTAAGCTAAGTTGCATATACAGATTTTTAATTTTATCTGTATTTATATTCATTTTAATATCTAGTTTTATATGTTTAAAATATTTCCATACTTAGGCCAGCTATTCGGTTTTGCATTTAATTGTATATTTTAAGTAATCAAGTACTTAACATTAACTTATTTTAAGTATATTTTAGTATGTTCTGCTAGACTTAATAAGTCTTTCTTAACTTTTGAGCATTATACTTAATGTATTTATTTTTACTATTTTGCACCCAAACTAAACATGTAGCATTTAGCTCAGACCAGCTTTTACATTTTAACACAAGAACAGGTTACACGAGTTTTTTGTCATATTTATACTATAAATATACCTTCAGTTTCTCAAGGAAAGGTGGGGGCGGGAGGAAGGATGGAGGGAGACAGAGGGAGATTTAAGTACTTTGAGCATCAGGTCTTTTTGCTTGTCTAGGTGTTTTTATTTTCATCATTCATTGCTCGGTACTGAGTGAATGCTACCTGCTTATACTTTGAAAAATTTATAATTGTATTTATTATGCATGTGAAATGTTTACAAATGAACCATAGACTATTGTAAGCTTAAATTCTGTTTTCAGAGTGTGGAGTCTAATCATTTCAATCAGTTCCCTGTTATTATTTAAGCTACCTTAATATTTTAAAGCTGATAATAACTATTATGCTGCCATAATTTGAAACAGGGAAAGTAAAACCTTAATTCAACCAAAGTTTATATATATATATATATATATATATATATATATATATATATTGCAATTCCACTCTATCTTCTTACTTTTTCTTTCTGTCTTCCTTTTTTCTTTTCTTTTTTTTCTCTTTCTTTCTTTCTTTCTTTCTTTCTTTCTTTCTTTCTTTCTTTCTTTCT
>NW_026596143.1:9067191-9088218 GCF_907164565.1 Psammomys obesus | reverse complement strand
TCTTTCTTTCTTTCTTTCTTTCTTTCTTTCTTTCTTTCTTTCTTTCTCTGTCTCTCTTTGTTTCTTTTTCATCTCCCCCTCCTCTTCTTCCTCTGTCTCCATCTCCATCTTCATTTTTGTCTTTTGCTTTTTTTAATATGAGGCAGTATCTGAAATATGTGGGGAGTTCTATGCCTAGTATACTATGAGGCAATATATTTCTGTTTTTTAAGCCACCCCCACAATTATGTCAGCAAAAGAGACCAGTTCTTTAAAAGAACATTGCCGCTCCCGGTCTGCTTTTCCCCTCAGAGTGCTAGATACAGTCGTGCGCTGGGGTTGGACTGGAAGGAATGAAGCTTAGCTGGGCATAAGGGTGATGCAGGATCTCAGTCAGTCTTGAGTACAGGAAAAATAGCCTTCTCCAAGATGGTTTTCAGGGAAACAGCTCTCTTTGTTGGGGGTAAATAAGAGCTATATAAACCTTGGGTAGTGAGTACTAGTTTTGGGGGGTGAGTGTACATCTTTGGGTGGGGCCAAGGTGCTGGGAATCCTTTATTTTCATGAGGAATTCCAGGTGCTAGCTGAACATGTCCTTATAAAGAGAGAGAAAGTTTAACCTGAAACCTGGCCACCAGGCTACGTGACTACCTCAAGGGAGGTATTGGTGGTGGACATGCAGGCCCCGAGAAAGGAAGAAGCAATTCTAAGTCTGCCAGTCTCAGGATGAGATTTTCAGGGTTTAGACACGTCTTGACTTCACTCTCGCTCAGAACCACCCCCTGCCCCAATGTTGCACAGGTTTCCCTGGCCCTATACCTCTACCTTTTTGTTTAATAAAGTAGAGGTGTCACCATAGTCATCTGGCTCTATGTTGGGAATGGCTTGCTATTGAAACAGATCCTGATTGGCAGTGGTTTTTGCGACACCACTCATCTGCTGTTTTAGAAATTGGGTGAGGCAAGGTGTTAGGAGGACTAGGGCTCCAGTGGCCAGTATAGGTGAAGGAAGGGAAGGAGCCAGTCCAGATTCATGGACATAGAAGCAACATTCCTTCTCCAACAGAGTGCAAGTCTCCTGTTTGGCAGTTAGTAAGTTCACAGCTCTTTGGTTTTGTAGAACGATCCCAGCTATGGAGGTCATCTGTTGTCGGAAGGACTCAGGACTGTCCATGGTGGAAACCATGGCCCAATCAAGTTTGCTCTGGAAGCGGTCATACAGGTGTTCTGTCTGGTCCTTTTCCTTTGAAAGCACACAAACTTTTAAAGATAACATTGTAGGAGCATTTCCGCATGAACACATGGCAGGAACGTGCAGTGTGCACAAATCAGCTAATGATGATACTCTGCTCTTTGTCTGAGCAGGTGAAAGGAATCAGCCAACTCTATAACTCATTTTAGACTGTGTAACCAAACTGTACAGTTAATCTCCATCCACATCATATGATGATAGTGTTCCTCAGATTACGAAGTCTACTTCAGACTAAACTATGTCACTGATGCAATATTAATGCACTCTTCACAACCATTGTTTCCAAGGGAAAACTTCCATGCATTTACGTGATAGTCTGACTTCTCAAAAAGCTTACAGTGAATCGCAAGCATACAGGCGTGTGCACATGACTGGCGCTCTCTTTTAATTCCTAATTTTAAAATTTATTCTTTTCGAAAATTTCTTATATTATATGCCATGAATTGTGGTCATATTCATCATCCCTTACCACCCTCCCACTGCTGCTGACTCACTTCTTCCCAACTAGTTCTGTCCTGACTTTAATGTCCTCCTCTCTGTCCCTCCCTTTCCCTCTCTCTCTTTGACCTACTGAGGTTAAATGAGAGTTGCCTGCGTGAATGCACAGCTGAAGAAAGCGGCGCTCCCTCCAGTGGTAACCAGTCAACGTTGAAAGGTGATCGTCGTATGTATACAGTGTGCTCGTGATTTCAGTGCTCTTGTCTTAGCTATGAGACAGTGTTTCACAGCCCTAGCCTTCATTCTGTGGCTCACACCCCTGCCTCCATCCTCTGCGATATCACATGGTCCTTGCAGGGAATGACATAAGTATTTTATTTAGGGCTGAGCACTCTACATTCATTTATTCCCAGTACTTCCCATTTCTAAATCAAAAAGAAGCTTTTTTAAGCCACTTAATGGCAGTCTGGTCAGATGTCCATGTAGTAAAGCAAAAAGTAGTAAATTACCTTAGGCCATGTGACCTCTCCAGCCATACTTTTGTTTTTTTCTTTTAAGTGAGTTTATAGTAATAGGCAAGTGCATTAAAAGTTGCAAAAGAAAAGGACTGAGTTATATACCGAGGGAGGCCCCATCAGTATAATGTATCTTAAAAATCAATATTCTGCCAAGTTAGAAAAAGTCTAAAAAAAAAAAAAAGTGAAATTCTAGATGCCTATGATCTACTGAAATTAAAACAAGATGAGGGAAATAATTTAAATAGATCTGTAACACGCAGAATTGAGGAAATGAGAGTAATGCAGCAATTAAAGCAAAGCAAAACACCAACAACAGCAAACTAAAAAGAAAAACAAAACACTCCTAACTAAATAAAGCCCAGGTCCAGATAGATTAATAAGAGAACTCTACCTGGCCTAAGGAGGAATCGAAACAAATGCTTTTCAAATTATTTCATGAAGTAAAAAAAGGAAAGACCACTTACAAGCCCCATTTAAAAGCCAGCACTATGTTCCTGACAGTCCTCAATCCATGTTCCAAGCTAGAGGAGGAGGCTTGCCGACTAATACATAGAAAACATTTCCTGATGAAACGGGCCTGAGTTAACTTTCGAAATGTTTGAATCACTGAAATTACAATAAGTAGTAGATATCTTTGGAATTAAAGAAGAGGGATTCATTTGAGTGCTTCAGGCTAGATTAGTTATTTAAACATCGTTTTAAAACATTCATGTTCCAAAGATTCATTTATGTATGAGAAGAACAAACCATGCCCAACCTTTGATCTAATAAGGTATGTTCCTTGTAGTGAAAAGAATGACTAGAAATAAAGAATTAAATAGTAATTATACTTCTAGAGAAAAACAACCTGGAATGATGGAACACGAGCCAGCCATAGCACAGGATGATGGGATCGAAGCAGCAAGACCCGCTGGGAAATAGTGGGAGCTTACTTAAGTAATTAAATTACATTGAGGATTTATGGTCGTGCTCATTGCTGTTCATTAATATATGAATAGTGAGAGTGTACTTACCAACACTTGCCCCATGAAGATCTGAACAGAAAGCAACATTTAATTTTATTAATTACACTTTATTCACTTTGTATCCCCCCATAAGCCCCTTCCTCCTCCCCT
This sequence comes from Psammomys obesus, assembly GCF_907164565.1. Taxonomy (NCBI): domain Eukaryota; kingdom Metazoa; phylum Chordata; class Mammalia; order Rodentia; family Muridae; genus Psammomys; species Psammomys obesus. The sequence continues at coordinate 9,084,917 of NW_026596143.1, read as the reverse complement.
CCTGGTCTCACCCTCCCACCCCCTTCTTCACACATGCCCCTCCCCCAGTCCACTGATAGGGGAGGTTCTCCTTTCCTTCCTTCTGATCAGATCTCATCAGGAGTGGCTGCTTTGTCATCTTCTGTGGCCTGGTAAGGCTGCTCCCCCCTCAGGGGGAGGTGAGCAAAGAGTAGGCCAATCAGAATATGTCAGAGGCAGTCCCTCTTCCCATTACTATGTAACCCCCTTGGACACTAAACTGCCATGGGCTACATCTGTGCAGGGGCTCTAGGTTATCTCCATGCATGGTACTTGTTTGGAGTATGAGTCTCTGGGAAGACCCCTGTGTTCATATTTTCTGGTTCTGTTGCTCTCCTTGTGGGGTTCCTGTCCTCCAGATCTTACTATTTCCCACTTCTTACATAAGATTCCATGCACTCTGCCCGACAGTTGGCCATAAGTTTCAGTGTCTGCTTTGATAGTCTGCAGGGCAGACCCTTTCAGAGGCCCTGTGTGGCAGGTTCCTAGGTTGTTTCCTGTTTTCTTCTTCTTCTGATGCCCATCCTCTTTGCCTTTCGGGATGCGGAGTGAGTGTTTTAGTCAGGGTCCTCCCTCTTGATTAGTTTCTTTAGATGTACAGATTTTACTAGGTTTATCCTATGTTATATGTCTATATGAGTGAGTATATACCATGTGTGTCTTTCTGTTTCTGGGAAAGCTCACTCAGGATCATCATTTCCAGGTCCCACCATTTATCTGCATATTTCATGATTTCCTTATTTTTCACTGCAGAGTTATACTCCATTGTGTAGATGTACCACAATTTTTGCATCCATTCTTCAGTTGAGGGGCAGCTGGGCTGTTTCCAGCTTCTGGCTATTACAAATAAAGCTGCTACAAACATGGTTGAGCAAATGTCCTTATTGTGTACTTGAGCCTCATTTGGATATATGCCTAGGAGTGGTATGGCTGGATCTTGAGGAAGCGCTATTCATAGTTGCCTGAGAATGCACCAGATTGATTTCCAGAGTGGTTGTACAAGTTTACATTCCCACCAGCAGTGGAGGAGGGTTCCCTTTTCTCCACAACCTCTCCAGCATGTGTTGTCACTTGAGTTTTTGATCTTGGCCATTCTGATGGGTGTAAGGTGAAATCTCAGGGTCCTTTTGATTTGCATTTTCCTAATGGCTAATGACGTTAAGCATTTCTTTAAGTGTTTCTCTACGATGCGATATGATATTCCTCTACAGAGAGTTCTCTGTTTAGCTCTGTTCCCCATTTTTTAATTGGGTTACTTGGTTTGCTGCTTTTCAACTTCTTTGGTTCTTTATATATACTGGATATTAGCCCTCTGTCAGATAAGGGTTGGTGAAAATTCCTTCTCAATTTGTAGGCAGTCATTTTGTTTTGATGATGGTGTCCTTTGCTTTACAGAAGCTTTTCAGTTTCATGAGGTCCCATTTATTCATTGTTGCTCTTAGAGCCTGTGCTGTTGGTGTTCTGTTCAGGAAGTTGTCTCCTGTACCAATGAGTTCTAGGGTTTTCCCCACTTTTTCTTCTAACGATTTAATGTGTCTGGTTTTGTGTTGAGGTCTTTGATCCCCTTGGACTTTAGTTTTGTGCAGGGTGATAAATTTGCATTAAATTGGATCTATTTGCATTTTCTACATGTAGACATCCAGTTAGACCAGCACCATTTGTTGAAGATGCTATCTTTTTTTCCATTGTATGGTTTTGGCATCTTTGTGAAAGATCAGGTGTCCATAAGTGTGTGGGTTTATTTCTGGTTCTTCTGTTCTGTTCCATTGATCCACACCATTCTGTTTCTATGCCAGTTCCATGCAGTTTTTATAACTGTTTCTCTATAGTACAGCTTAAGATCAAGGATGGCGATACCTCCAGAAGATCTTTTATTGTAGAAAATTGTTTTAGCAATTCTGGGTTTCTTGTTATTCCATATGAAGTTGAGAATTTTTCTTTCTAGGTCTGTAAAGAATTGTGTTGGTAATTTGATGGGAATTGCATTGAATCTGTAGATTGCTTTTGGTAAGATGGCCATTTTTACTAGGTTAATCCTGCCAAGCCATGAGCATGAGAGATCTTTCCATCTTCTGATATCTTCTTCTAATTCTTTCTTCAGAGACTTGAAATTTTTTTCATACAAGTCTTTGATTGCTTGGTTAGGGTTACACCAAGGTACTTTATGTCATTTGTGGCTATTGTGAAGTGTGTTGTTTCCCTAATTTCTTTCTCAGACCTTTTGTCTTTTGTATACAGGAGGGCTACTGATTTTTTTTTTTTTTGAGTTGATTTTGTATCCGGCCACTTTGCTGAAAGTGTAGGAGTTCCCTGGTAGAGTTTTTGGGGTCACTCACGTATACTATCATATCATATAGTGATAATTTGACTTTTTCCTTTCCAATTTGTATCCTCTTGATCTCCTTCAATTGTCTTATTGCTCTAGCAAGGACTTCCAGAACTATGTTGAAGGGATAAGGAGAGAGTGGGCAGCCTTGTCTTGTCCCTGATTTCAGCTGGATTGCTTTAAGTTTCTCTCTGTTCAGTTTGATGTTGGCTATAGGCTTGCTGTATATCGCCTTTACTATGTTTAGATATGTGCCTTGTATTCTTGATCTCTCTAATACTTTAAACATGAATGGATGTTGGATTTTGTCAAATGCTTTTTCAGCATCTAGGGAGATTATCATGTGTTATTTTTCTTTCAGTTTGTTAATATGGTGGATCACATTGATGGATTAGAAAGGTGGAGATGAGGGAGGGAGGGAGAAACTGAGAGGGAATGAGGGATGGGGACATGGCTGGGATACAGAGTTAATAAAATGTAACTGATAAGAAAAAAATAAAATTCAAAAAAAAAAAAAAGAAAGAGAATCTAGGCAGTCCTGATGAAAGTTGATAAGCTATGGGCAGATAGCAGAGGAAGAGAACTCCCCCTTTCAATAGAATAGGGGAAGGGGACAGGGGGAAGTGGGAGAGAGAGGAGGACTGAGAAGAGTTGAAGAAGGGGGCTTTGAACTGGATATGTATTGAATAAATTGTAAAAAAATTAAAAAATACCTTTCACAAAAAAAAAGAAAGCAACATTTTTATGTGATGGTGAAATACTCTATGACAATAACCTTTTTCTACACTGATAGAACCAATGAGAATATTTTGCATATGTAAGTGAATAAATAATCTGATACATTTATTTTGATGATAGCTTTTGGGTCATTAGCCTGAAATCATTTTTCAATCCAGTAACATGCTTATCCAATATATCTTAGAATGAATTTGACTGTTTGCATTTTTCTGTGCAGTCTTTATTCTGTTTTCACAAATGATTTTCCTGACTCTCTCAGTCTTAGACCAATCAAAATGACATAAGTATAATGATCAAAATTGTGAGAAGCAGCATGCTTCTACCTGCTATAGAGTAAAATTTCACTTTTTCAACAAGACAATTATGGACAATTAAGTCATTACTTAAATACTCAATTTTTGAAATAAAATAGGAATAAGAAGTCATCAAATTTATGTTGTTATAAAATTTACTTCTTTATCTGTTGCCATATTCTCCTGAGTTTATAATCTTTTGTTGTATCTAGAACATGCCTATACATATTATAACTGAAATTTATATAAGCCCTAAGTCAATGTTATTAAGTTAATCTTAACCAAGGGATTTCAAAATTAGAGGACTTACTCATGACCAGGCAATGACGAAGAGCTGGAGTCTGAGCTAGCATCTGTGGCTCTTGATATAGCTCAGAACAACAAAGAGATATGCTGACTAACAAGGGCTGGCCACAATGAGCTGGCCAAGTTCCTGAACTTTCCAGTGAGCTCATTTGATATGGCACCAGCATTTAAAGATCACTTTATTCTGCCCTCATGTTTTCTGAGTGGTAAGGAGAGAAGGCTCATTAAAAGTCTCCTTAATACAGTTCACACTTTGCTCGGTGATTTGACTGTAATACATGTGACTTGGCTTGAGCATCCCTGGATGTTTGAAAATAAAATTTAAAAATTCAGTACAACCTTAATGTGGAATACCCATTTGAATTTCATTTTAAAATTAGAAATGACTTCTGTGGAGAAATAAACCAGCCATTAGAAATAATAAAATTGTAATTATGGAGGTAAAATGTGTGTTAGTGGAGAAATTATAACTTTCCAAATGATTTTTTAAAACAATTTTTCACAGAACCTAGATTTATGAAAATTTTATATTTGGCCAAGTTTCCCCAAAGCTTACAGAGAAATAAAGAATTCTGTTTAACATTAATATAACAGATTATTTGGTTAACTCGTATTTTATCAAACAACCTTAAGATTTCCAAATAGAACAGCACAGTAGTCTATTTGCTTGGTTTCCACTGATCAACATTTTGTAGCATTTCATATTATTTGAAACTAAATGGTGCGTCCACACTGAGGTGTTCACAGGAATCACATAGAGAAAGAGACGAAAAAGATAGAAAATATTTATAGTCATATAAGATGGATACAATGGTGAAAAAAAAACATTTTCTGGAACACAATGCTAAGGGTAGTTTAGAATTCTACAGATTCTTTCACATGCATACAGAGAGAGAAAGAGAAAGAGAAAGGGGGATTCACACATATAGGCACAGAGACAGACACACAGACAGGCACACACACATGTATATACATAGACACAAAGGCGCACACACAAACACACAGAAGTAAGTTGAAAGTTTATGTTCACTAAAGCTGCTAACTCATGAGTGTCTCAGAATTCTCTTTCTTATAATACTTACAGTATAACTTAGCATATAAAATAGAAATAATTTTGTATAAACTCAACAACAAACTGAATTTCAATATTATGTACTTTTTAAGTACAGAAATCTAATTCCATAGTACTCATAACTCTAAAAACTGACAATTATTATAATTATGGCTGGGTAGTGGTGACGCATGCCTTTAATCCTAGCACTTGGGAGGTAGAGGCAGTCAGTTTGAAGCCAATCTGTTCTATACAGTGAGTTTCAGGACAACCAGGGTAACACAGAGAAACCCTGTCTCTGAAAAACCAAACCAAATCAAACTAAACAAAACAAACCCACATTATGTAATTTTATGTCATTTTAATGTGAAATTTAAAGCAAAATTTCCATATTAATTTATAATGCACATGCAAATGATTTCTTTTATGGAACTTATATACTCTCTTCTAGGAAGGAATGCATCATATATCTAAAGACCTAATGTAAAACATGAAGACTAGCTTCATGGATGGCTATACTGAAATTCCCCTCCAAAATACACCACGATAGCAAAGTACCTGAGGCCGTTCTCGTAAGAATGGGTTCAACTGATTGGGAAGCAATGTTCAGGTCTAGGGCCTAGAGAGAAAGGTTTGTACTAAATGTAATGTTGGGTTATATTGATGGAAGATGCAAAGTATATGAGGTGTTTTTCATAACAAAGGAAGATGATGCAGCCAGCCTTGATGAGACCTGATAGGCTTGGGTCAGATAGAAGGGGAGGAGGTCCTCCCCTACCAGGGGACTAGGGAAAGGGCATAGGGGTAGAAGAGGGACGGTAGGTTGGACTGGGAGACAAGGGAGGAGCTGCAGCGGGGATACAAAATAAATAAATTGTAATAAATATATAAATAAAATAAAATTAAATAAATAAGTAAATGAATGAATATTTAAACAAACAAACAAACAAACAAAGAATGAGTTCTAGTCACTGAGAGACAGACGAAACCCAGGATAAGGGCCTAAACAATTGCAAAGATTTGGGAGAAATTCAGGTGGAAGTTGGTTCCTAATTGAATAACAGAGGATCACCAGGTTACTTGACCATTTGCATGCCAGCAAATGGTACCAGGTTTCATTCTTCCTTCTGTTGAAGAAAGCAGGCCTCCATTTTTAAAAATTCTGGTTTTCTTGGAGAGGCTAATGGGAGAAGATGAGGGAGGGAGGGTGGGATTGGGAGGGAATGTGGGAGGGGGCTACAGCTTGTATACAAAGTGAATAAACTGTAATTAATATAAAAAATAAAAATGAAAAATTCTGGTTTTTCCAATGCTTCCTCTAAGCTTTGCTTCCGACATCTCCTCATGCTAAGGTTTTTGTCCAGGTTAAGCTTGTTCAGGTTTTGTGCATGCCACCACAGCTGTTTTGAGTTCATGTGTGTAACCAATTACCCTATTGTGTCTAGAAAATACCATTTTCTTATAGTATCCATTACTTCGGGCTCTTACACTATTTCACAATGATCTCTGAGCCTAAGTGGGGATGTGCTGTAGATGTTCAAGTCAGGAAAGAACATTTTACGGTCTCTTATTCCCTACAACTTGATTAGTTGTGGATTCCATTTCATTCTTCTGCATGTAGCCATCCATTTTGATTAGTATCTTTTTTGAAGACGATGTCTTTTCTCTCCAATTTTCACTGTCTCCCTCTTTGTCAAAAACCAGGTAGCTCTAAAATGGTGGGCTTATATGTGGGTCCTCAATTCCACTGATTAATCTGTCTTTTTGTGGTAGTTCCATGCCATTTTTTATTTATTATTATTATTATTATTTTTTGCTATAGCTCTGTAGAATAGCTTGAGCTCTTAGCAGACTTATTTTCAGTTATTCAGTATTTTTTGTTGTTGTTGTTATCCCAGGTCTTCCACATTTCCACATTACATTTAAGATTTTTTTTTTTTCAAATTTTCTGAAGAATTATATTGAAATTTTTGTGAGGACTGTGTTGAATTTTAGATTGTTTTTGTAAGGATGACCATCTTCACAATATTAATCCTTCCAAACCAGGAGAATGGGAAGTCTTTCATTTTCTGGTTTCTTCTTCAGTTTCTTTCTTTGGTGTCTTAAAATTTTCAGTGTGTAAGTCATTCATTTACTTGGTTAGGTTCGTTCTAAGATATTTTATTTTTTCCTTGAGACTACTGTGCAGAGAGCCAGTTCCCTTGTCTCTTCCTAGGTGTGCTTATCATTTGTATGTAGGAAGCTACTGATTTTTATATGTTAATTTGGTATCCCACTGCTTTGCTGAATGCCTTTGTCAGCTTTAGGAGATTTCTGGAAGAGTCTTCAAGGTCTTCTATGTATAGACACACACCACATGCAAATAATAATATTTTGACTCCATACTTTTCTATTTATAACCTACTTATCTCCTTCAATTGTCTTATTGTTCTATTTAGGACTTAAAATAGTATATTAGACATGAGTGCAGAGAATGGACATTCTTGCATTGTTCCTGAATTCAGTGGAAATGAATAGTTTTTTGTTCTTTTTCCTTCAGTAAGGTATTGGCTGTAGGCTTGTTATTTATTACCTGTCTTAAGGTATGTCCTCTCTGTTCCAAATTCTCTGGGGCTTTTATCATGAAGAGACCTTGGATTTTGCATCTGATAGGAAGACCACATGGTTTTTGTCTTTGATTCTATTCATGTGGTGAATTAAATTTACTGATTTGTATATGGCAAATCATCCTCGCATCTTTGAAATGAAGCTGGCTTTATCACAGTGCATTATCTTTATGTGCTTCTGAATTTGGTTTATATTTTATTGAGGCTGCTGTAGTTATGTTTACCAGTGATATTCACTATTTTTTTATTGGTTCTTTGTCTAGTTTTGGTATTAGGGTAAGAATGGGCTTTTAAAAAAGATTTTGGAAATATTCTTTCATTTTCTGTTTTCCCAAATGATTTGAGGAGTACTGGTGTTAGTTCTTGTAAAATTCCATGCTGAATCCATCTGACTCTGGACTTTTTTATTTGTGACATTCAAAAAATTGTTTTAAATTCTTATTCCTTTTAATGTGTATATATTTATACTTGAGCGAGTTCATGTACACCATGTGAGTACAGCAGGGGAATTGGATCAGGTAGAACATGAGTTGTATGTGGTTCAGAGCCACCTCACCACTCCAGTGAACATAGTACTATCCAGCCCAGTGAACTGAGACAAACTACTTCTCAGCGCAGTGCCAGCTCTTCCTCTATTATCTCCCAGACCCTGATATTTGTGGGAATGTCAGCTGATTTTTTTTTAAGTGTCCTTAATGGCATACGTGAGATAGTTCATTGGGACTGATTTCCACTGTGTTGTCTTGGATTAGGCAACATTTGTCTCAAGGAGAGCTGACTAGTTCTACTACTCAGTTTCTGTACTTCCATGGCAGTCAGACTGACTCCCTTTGCTCCATGTTTCATAGCCTTTTAAGACATGCATAATGAAGAATATTCCCGTCTTTCACAGTTAGGGATTTTTGTTTGTTTGAGGCAGGGTCTATGTAGCTCTGACCATCCTGGAACTGACTATGTAAATCAGACTGGCCTTGAATTCACAGATGTCCACCTGCCTCTACATCCTAAGTGCTAGTGTTAAAGACAGGCACCACCACACTCAGCCAGTTGGTGATATTTTTAATGACCATATCTGTACGTGAAATCATACACACTCTTTTTCTCTGTGTTAAATGTCAGGTTTGAGAGTGTCATCCATCACTTCTACCTTGCTCTCCTTTCTCATTCTCCAATTCTTTCCATAGGTTTTCAATTTTGGGGTTATAAGGACTCCTTAGCACATATCTAATTTGTACTCTCTTTCTTACTGCCCCACTAATTGTAAGAAATTTTCCCCCTATTTTTCCTGCCATATCAGAGACTGATGCAGAGAGCAGCATCTATGTGTCTTTTCTCCATTGTAATTTATCCCTAACCTAATTAAGATCTCTCTGAAGGAATACCAAGCTTCAGTTGATACCTTATTATACATAAAAAAACCATTCAACTTCTACCATTGCCTAACTGTTTTTTCCCACACATGTGATACTTTCATAGATTATGAGGTATTTTGTAGTTCATCCATCATTTGGGGGTTGTCCTCATACTCATGTGATAGACATCATTCATCAAGGAGGCATGCCTTTAATATTATGTAGAGGAAAATGGCCAACCTAAGATTACTCTTAAGGAATCTCATCTTTGTTGCATATATCTTATTGCTCATAGAAAAGGGCACACAACTGCCATTAAAGCAACAAAGGACCCTATCTCATACCACCATGAAGAAGGGTAGCCAAATCAGAGTTGTTTGTTTAGCTACCCACTTTCAGTTGCATAAGCCTGCCTCTTACAAGCATCGTTGGTTCTGTTGGTCCCCGTTTAGGTGCCAGTTGCATTACATGACATTTCTTGGGGTGGTGTAGGCAAATATCTACTCAGGCCAGCTAGACTACCAGTGACAGGCTTCGGTCATTTTTGATCCTTGTGCATTTTATGTTTCCTTAGTCTAATAAGCTTTGAGAACTTCCTGTGTCTTAAAACATTAGTGAGCCTCCACACTCTAATGATATTCCTTTCTCCTTCCAGGAGATAATGTCTCAGTTTGGAGGAGATAGCTATTCCTAAACCAACAGCTGTAAGAGTCAGAAAGTGAGATATTTGTTTTCTTGATGGTTTTAAGGGTGTTTAAAAACACCCTGCCTTCCACAGTGCATGAATGGCTGGTAAATATTAGTGCTCAGTGCAGGACCTAGAACACTGCAGTTCTTCTGAAGATGACATGACATAGGTGATGATCCTTAGGGAAATCGTGTGGACCTCAGGAGCCCTCCTTGACTGCTCTGTGTGTCATGGCAGTCTCAAGAGGCAATTGAGGGTTGGTTTATTTATTTATTTATCTATTTATTTATTTATTTTTGGAACTGCTACTAGAGTTCTGCTTTCTTCACCAAAGCTTCTTTCTATAATACTGTTCTTACAATGGTAGCATTATAATGAATTATAACACCGTTCCAGGTCCTATTGTTGAGCTGTTATTTGTATTGTCCACTGGAACTGGACTTACGGATGGTTGTGATTCAGAGTGTGGGTGGTAGAAATTGAACTACCATCCTCTACAAGAGCAACAAATCCTCTTAACTGCTGAGCTATCTCTCCAGCACCAATAAATGTAACTTTTTGAAAAGGTCCCTCATAATTATTAAGGAAGCAATCCATCAAGAATATATATGCACTAAATATGAGTATGCCCAATTCCATAAAGCAAATAGTACTAAATGTATAGTCACATCCGAACAAAATTATAGAGGGTAACTTCAACACACCAATCTAACCAAGAGACAGGGTATCTCAACAAAAAGTAGAGAAACATGTAAGTTAAATGACTTTGATCTAATGAACCTATCAGACATCTACAGTATATTCTATTCAAACACTACAGAATACATATTCGTTTTAGTATCCCACAAAACTTTCTCTAAAATATATAATGTAATAGAACAAGAAAAGACTTGGCAAATATAGAAAAATTAAAGTATCTTCCTGCTTTCTCTCTGTTAATAGTGGAATAGAGTGAGAAATCAATTTCACGAGAAACAATGACATAGACGTTATTTAATGATTAGTGATTCATGGAAGAAATAAAGTAGAAAATAAAAAAAATTCCTAAAACTTACTGAAAATGAAAATATTCCATACCCAAATCTATGAGATATAATAAAAGGAGCCCTAGCAGGTAAATTTATAGCCATATAAGCCTGTACTAAGATATCTGAAGGATCTAAAATAAATAACTTGAAAATATATCTTAGTGCCTTGGGAATACATGAACAAGTCAAACACAAAAACAGTAAATGGGAAGAGATGAGATCAGAACATAAATTAATATAGTAGAAATAAAAAAATAGAAAGAATCAATGAACCAAAGAATAGATTGCTTGAGATGAACATGATTGATGAAGTCTTTGCCAAATTAACACACACAAACCAAATTAATAATATGAAATATCAATTTAATTCAGAAAAACATTAAAACATAGAAACTTGTTTTTCACCAAACAGGAAAATCTAAAAGAAATAAACTTCTGGATGCGTAGACCTACTAAAATAGATGAAATAGACAACCTAAACAAATAGGGAAAAAAGTAATTGTATAAAATCAGTAACAACAACAAAGAAAGTTCTGCTTCTAACTGGATGAACTGCTGAATTCTTTCATAGCTTTAAAGAGAACTAATGCTCATTCCTCCAAAACTGTTTCATGAAATAGAAAAGGAAAGAATGAGGAGAGGAGGACTTCTTCTATCAGTGGACTAGGGGAGAGGGATAAGGGAAGAAGAGGGAGGAACAGTGGGACTAGGAGGAGATGAGAGAGGGGGCTACAACTGGGATACAAAAGTAATGAATTTTAGTAGTAGTAATAATAATAATAGAAAAAAGAAAAAAAGAAAAGGAAAGAATGCTGCCCAACTCTTTCTAAATGAATACATTCATTAATAAATAAAGCCAGTATTGCCCTAATGCCAAGAGCAGAAAGAGATAGAACAGCAAAGAAAATTATGGGCCAATTTTCCTGATGAATATAGATACAAAATTTTCAATAAAATATTTGCATACTATATTCAAAACACATTAAAAAGATTATTCCTATCGATCAAATTAACTTCGTTGCAGAGATTCAGGGACAGATCAACATAATCAAATCAATAAATGCAAAATATCACTTAAGTGGACTCAAAGACAGAAATTGCATGATGATTTTAATAGATGCACAGAAGGCTTTGACCAAATCTAATAGCTTTTCCTGGAAAAGACTGTGAGGAGACTAGGAATGGAAAGAACATATCTCGGTGTGATAAAACTAGATACCGCAACTCCACAGCCAACTAACTGGAAAACCAAACCAAGCCAAAAACCAACCAAACAAACAAAACCTCTAAGCATTTTCATTTAAAGCAGGAACCTGACAAGTGTGTCCACGCTTTTTTGTTTTGTTTTGTTTTGTTGTTTTTCAAGACAGAGTTTCTCTCCTATGTAACAGCCCTGGTTGACCTGGACTCGCTTTGCAGACCAGGTTGGCCTCGAACACACAGAGATTCTCCTGCTTCTGCCTTCCAGAGTGCTGGGATTACAGGATCTATAAGTCAGACCCAAGGTTAGGCCCTATGCCCAGCAGTAGAGAGCCAACACAAAGAAATTCAATGATACATCTGTAGATTTTTAAATTTCATATTGCTTTGTTTGGGCATTTCTTTCTTCTCTTTTTAGCTTTGTGGTATTTTGCTCATATATTATGGTTTTCTTTTTCTGTTTTTGGTTTTTTTTTTTTCTGTTTGTTTCTGGGTCTTGTTTTTGCTTTTCTTTTATTTTTGTATTCTTTTTTGTCACTGTTTACTAAAGAGAGGGAAAAGAGTAGATTTGAGTGGGTAGGGACACGGGAACAATTTGGGGAAGGGGATCAGAACACATTATATAAAAAACATTTTCAGTTAAAAAAGGTAAACCTCATCTAGATAATCTTCACAATAAGTTTCCTTTTATGTAATGATTTAGTCATCATGCTTGACTTAATTTTATCATTTTTGTAGCTTTTCCCACTTAATATTTTCAATAGATGCTGTCTGCACATCTTTTCTCAATTTTCAGAGATACTCTATAAAGACACAAAATATTCCATTCCACCATATAGCGGGGTATGCTTTACATCTGATATTCTACCAAAATAATATTATTAGCTCTGTGAATGTGTCAAATGTGCAGTTGGATTTAGATTTGGGGGTCTTCAAATTCATTACCTCTAGGGGTGTCAGTAACCCTTGATTACCAAGTCTATGCCAAGTCCAAGAGAGAACAATATTGCCTTGGGTAACTGCAGTCCTGGGCAAAGTGAGATTCCCTGGTCCCCTGTGTGGCACCTTTGTGTGTTCCAGCCACTTGACCTCCGCTTAGTGGGACCATACAAAGACTCTTCTTCTGCATCCTTTGTGAAGTACTGTCTCTGCATCCTCTGCCTAGTTCTCTAGTGCCTGCCATCCTTCAGGTCTCCACTTCTTCAGGTCTCAGCACCTTCTTCTGACCCCCTGTGGAAGGAAAACCCCGTCAGCTGGACTGATGGTCTCTCTCTTTTTTTCTTTTTTTAATATAATTTTTTTATTAATTACACTTTATTCACTTTGTATCCCCCCATAAGCCTCTCCCTCCTCCCCTCCCGATCCCACCCTCCCTCCCTCTTCTTCACACATGACCCTCCCCAAGTCCACTGATAGGGGAGGTCCTCCTCTCCTTCCTTCTGATCTTAGTCTATCAGATCTCATCAGGAGTGGCTGCATTGTCATCTTCTGTGGCCTGGTAAGGCTGTTCCCCCCTCAAGGGGAGGTGATCAAAGAGCAGGCCAATCAGTTTATGTCAGAGGCAGTCCCTCTTCCCATTACTATGTAACCCACTTAGACACTAAACTGCCATGGGCTACATCTGTGCAGGGGTTCTAGGTTATTTCCATGCATGGTACTCGGTTGGAGTATGAGTCTCTGGGAAGACACCTGTGTTCAAATTTTCTGGTTCTGTTGCTCTCCTTGTGGGGTTCCTGTCCTCTTCAGATCTTACAATTTCCCACTTCTTACATAAGCTTCCATGCACACTGCCCAACATTTGGCCATAAGTCTCACCGTCTGCTTTGATAGTCTGCAGGGCAGAGGCTTTCAGAGGCCCTCTGTGGCAGGTTCCTAGGTTGTTTCCTATTTTCTTCTTCTTCTGATGTCCATCCTCTTTGCCTTTCGGGATGGGAATTGAGTATTTTAGTCAGGGTCCTCTCTCTTGATTAGTTTCTTTAGATGCACAGATTTTACTAGGTCTATCCTATGTTATATGTCTATATGAGTGAGTATATACTCTGTGTGTCTTTCTGCTTCTGGGACAGCTCACTCAGGATGATCCTTTTCAGGTCCCACTGATGGTCTCTCTCATGGTGTTCTGATCCTTCCTCTTCCCTTTTGTTCTTTTTTGGTTGTGTTTTTCATTTGTGTTATTGGAGAGTAACGGTTCTTCTCTGAGTAGTTCATACTTGTTACATAAGCAATGCTGGTTCTTACCTTCCAGTCCTCCCGCTTCATCCTTAGCTCTGGGTTTATAGGTGTGGGCCACTACACATGATTCAGCCTCTATCTTTGTTGTACTTTAGTACTCACAATTGAAATTATGTCAGTGGCCCATTTTGTGTTATCTCCTCTACGGTGGTGCACTCCACAAGCACAGTGGATCCTGCTTGTTTTAGTCAGCACTAACCACCCTGCATCTAATATTGCACCCGGTACAAACCGGGCAAGTCATACAAACTTAATCATCACACGGTGAGTGAATGTGTGAACCACAGGTCCTCAGAAATATTGGTTAGGGGAATGAAATCAGAATCTTCGTAGACCTTAACCCAGGTCATCCACACTTCTCCATTCCATATTTTTCCATTTGTCGTTGCAAACAATATCTTCCACTCATGAGTGTATGCTACAGTTTATAGAGGTGTGTGTGTGTGTATGTGTGTGTGTGTGTGTGTGTTCTTCTGACACTGGTGGGCGGGGAAGGACAGGGTGGGCAGGTAGAAGGCAAGATGAATTCTGAGTGGTCTTTTTGAATAGCTGTGCTCTTCACTGCCATGACCTTAGTATGATATCTCAGTTTCCTGTATTCTAAGCAAGTGTTCAATTCCTGGTCCCATTAGCCAGCCCCTAACACTAATAATGATAGTCTGCTATGCTTTCAGGCAGGAGCCTAACTTCACCGTCATCTGGGAGGCTCCAGCCAGCAGCTGATCTAGACAGATGCTGGGACTTGCAGCCAATTATGGGGCAGAACTCTGGGGGTTTTGTGGAAGTGTTGGGAGAAAGACAGAAGAACATGCAAGGGACAGGAATCCCACAAGAAGACCAACAGACAACTAACCCAGACCCACAGGGGCTTTCAGAGACTGAGACATCAACTAAGGAACACACATGATCTGGACCTAGGCCCCCTGCACACATGTAGCCAATGGGCACCTTGGTCTTCATATGGGGCACCTGACGAGGTGTTGTTTCTAAATGGACTCCATTGCCTGCTTTTGCCATGCTACCTTGCCTGGCCTCAGAGGATGAAGATATACTCAGTCCTGATGTGACATGATGTGCTGGGGAAAGTCAATGGGGGCAGGGGGACTCCCCTTTTCTGTGGGGAAAGGGGAAGGGGCACCCTCAGGATGTAAAGTAAATAAACTAATAATAATAATAATAATAATAATAATAATAATAATAATAAAAATAAAAATAAAATGTTAAGGCATGAATTTTCTTCATTTGGCCAGTAGGTGGAAGTATTTCATAGGGAATTAGCAAGGAGCCAGAGATTTGGTTTTGGTTCTGGTTTGGCTTTTATTGTTATTTTTGTTTATCTTTTTAATATCAACAACAAAGCTGGAAAGTTTTAGTGAGAAATGGAAAGTTAAGAGATGAAGAAAGATGGAGCCAGCCATACCACATGCAGGGCTTCCAAGATCTTTTACCTCACTCTTAGCCTGTTTTGTTTAGGCTTTCTATAAATTCTGAGACACACACACACACACACACACACACACACACACACACACACACACCATATACATATACCCATACAAATATGTATGTAATCTCTATGTATCTTTGCTAGTCTTCAGAATCTTTTTGTGGGAATGAATAATGCAATCAGCTTCTTCAGCAATCAGGCCAGCTGCTGGCTCTGGCAATGCTTGTGAGAATCCTTCTAGCCCATCAGTGAGGGAGAGGGCAGCAGAGGCATCCTGAAGGCAGCTCCCACTGAGGAAATATTCTGACCTGTGTTGTTGCTGGGTGGGACTGAGGGTTGGGGTCTACCCTTAAGTATCTATCACAGGTCTCTATGCTTTGTCCCAAAGACTTCTGGCATCATTCCTACAGGTGACATGTGAGCCTGCTTCCAAAGTCCCAATTATGATGAGATGTATTTGTTTCAGTCTCAATAGGAAGTTTGGGTGAAAGAAAAAAGAAAAAAAAAAAACAAAAACAACAGAGAGTTGTCATTGTAGCATGGTGAAGAAACCTGTCTTCTCTATCATCCCATTTTGTTGCATGGCCATGGGAGATGACTTTTTGTTGCTCCTGTTCCTCTCACCCTAGCTCCTTTCCAACCTCCTCCTCTTGCAAGCTTTGGCAGGACATGAAGGGATCCATCTTTAGTTTAGTCTTAAGGTTGAGAAAGGCCAAGTATTTTTTTCAATTTTTTTTATGAAAGCCCCAGAGTCCTGGAGATACAGAATAACTTCCACAAATTGAAATTTAGTTTTATCTACACATCTTAAAGAAAACCCAAACAATGATCTAAGGTGCATGCATAAGACACGTGAAATGCCATGAAATTGCTTAGCATCTTCTAAGACAGAGCCATGGTTAATCATCAGCCCTGCTCTTTCTTCCACCAAAGGTCAATGCCGCCCTCCTCATTGGTATTTCCAACTTTCCTGTTCAGTACTGTGATTTTAATTGCATTTGTCTAAAGACTGCCTTTCGTGTGTGTGGAATGCCCTGCCTGTACAGTTCTTTGCATTGATATATTTAATTTATTTTTCCGTCATGTCCTTGAAGTAAAGGTCTCTGGGATATAACTTGCAAGTGCCGTAGGGATAAGCAGTGGTGCACAAAATCACCAGGCATTAAACGGCTCAGCCCCTGGATCCTCTCATTCCTCTGAAAGAGGAGGACGCTGAGACCCAGGCAGTTGGATTTGTTCTTGCATCTTTAAAAGCTAATTGAAGTTGCACATCTCAGTGCATCCAGATACATAATGCTGTGGAAAGGGAGGGGGAAAAATACCTCTGATGTCAAATCATCATCAACGACCAGAAGTTTATAAAACTGGAGCTTGTTCGGTAAAACGCTCAGTCTGCTCAGAGCTTTTCCTATATCTTTCAATCTTACTTCCAGCAAGCATTGAGCTGATGGCAAGAGAGATAAAAATCAAATCCGACCTGGCCAGGAGAGATAATGGATGGAGAAGGCAGAACAATTTGGTGACAAGATGTCACTTGCTTGACAAGAACGCCGAAGCGTTTGAAATGGCGTCCTCTGTGCAAGGAACCTCTTCTCTTACTGCTGCTGTCTCTAATCAGTGGAGCCAAACACCCCAGACCAAGCAGTGGCACTGCGACTTATGTACCAGAACAAAGCCCGTGCCTGCGCTGAGGATTTTCGGCCACTAGAGGTCAGTATTGACCAACTTGAGAACGCGCACACCCTCAGCTCCGCTCTCCACACACACCCTAGTTTGTTTTAAAGAAAAAGTTGTGTTTCTTTGCCCAGGAGGTGTTTTGTTTATTTGTTTGTGGTGGTTTTTTTTTTTTCTCCAGAAACCACATATTTCTTCAGTTCCTGAGAGAAAAACAGTCATTTGAATAATGACATAAAAAGAGAGCTGTTAACTCTCAGCTCCTCCACCAAGGAGCATGTCTGGTAGAGGTTCCCGAAAGCGGACCTTTGTCTGGGATGGCTGTCTGTTCACTAAGAAATGTAACAAAGAACCAAAACAGTAAAGAAACAACCAAAGCAACAAAACAAAACAAACTTATTTCTCTTTCTTCATCTGCCTTCTTGGGCATCAGCCTTTCCTGCTACAAAGGCCACCTGGAGAATGAGCTAGATCCAGACACAGGAGGTTTGGCAGAAAGCAAGGACAGGCAGGACATCCTCAACACTTTTCCTCTTTTAAAAAGCGTTAGTATAAGACAGAATGCAGAAAGACGTAGACATGTGATTACATTCCCCGAGAAGCCCCATGGTGCTATTGTCAGGGCGGTTCGGGGCTTTCTTTCTTTGTGTTTTCTCTACTCATCTCTCAGCCATGGAATGTCTGTCATCTACCTACCTACCTATCTGTCTGTCTGACTATCTATCTATCTATCTATCTATCTATCTATCTATCTATCTATCTATCTA
>NW_026596143.1:9059676-9067181 GCF_907164565.1 Psammomys obesus | reverse complement strand
CTATCTATCTATCTATCTATCTATCTATCTATCTATCTATCTATCTAATCCAACCATCCATCTATTTTTCTAACTATCCACTCAACTACCCATCCATTTAGCCCAAGGCCATCTGTAAACTAGGCAAGAGTGCTAACACTGAGATACACCCCCCCCCCCCCCAGACCTCAGACTCTTCTTTGTAAGCTTGGCACAAATAGTTGTCATTTCCCTGGTTTATTTCTACCTCATTGTTGGGCTGAGGCAGCCTCGGGCAGTGAAGGAATTCAGAGTGCAGCTCTTTGGCCTGCCCTGTCCCCCAGATCACCCAGTGACCAGTGAGGCTGGGGCTGGGGTGGGTGCAGTGATGTCTGGAGAGTCGGAAGTACTACCTCTGCTTTCCTCTTTGCTGAGAGCTTACAGTTTGAAAATCGTGTGTTTCCAGCTAATGGGCCATCTATCTTTTGTACCCCAATAGAAATCACCTTCTCCTTAAAAGATCATTAAGCAAATTGACAGCCCAGGATGGCTTTGATGCTGTCGGGAAGAAACAACTCAAACAAGCCGTTATAGGTCATTTAAAAACTCATTTTTCACGAGGAATTAGGACCTCCGTTTAAGAGCTCCGGGCCTTTGCCGCTAGAGGTGAGGCACAGAATGGCTTTACCATTCACTAAGTCTGAAAATGAAACAACCAATAAAGGGAGTAAACAAACAAACAAACAACAACAATAAACCAGAAACAAAAGGGAAACAAGTGCCCTCCGCATCGGATTCAAAGAGGGTCAAGTGCAACACAACAGGAAAACCCCTTGGTATGTCAGTGCGACTAAGCTTTCAGCACAGCAGACAAAATTTCTCTTTTGAGATTAAAACTCCGAGGCACAGAGAATTTCGGAGATTTCCAGGCCTCTGGGCTACTGAAGAATGATTTTGACTCAAAGCCCAGTCTACCAGGTTCCCCTGTCTTAATACTAAACAACACTCTCCCAATAGGTTCTTTGCAAATTGCTGCCTCCTCCTTGGATGGGGAGCTCAGCATCTGAGACTCGCCTCCCTGCAGAGAAGCTAAACCTCCTTCCTTCTTCCAGGCCACATGGTTCATTACCAAGGGGCACTCGATGCTAATGAAGGATCTTTAATGGCCTTATATAACGATCCTGATTGCTTCTACCGTTCTGATTTGGAGATCGTGTTGTATCTAAGGGGACCTCTTCAGTTTAACAAGGCAAAAGGGGATGGGATGGAGAAAAAGGAAGGCAGAGCACACAGAAAGGTTAAGACCAGCCACCATCCTTAATTAGCAGCATTTTTCAGCCTGCACGGAGGGAAGCTCTCCTAACTGGCAGAGTGACAGCACGGAGGCTGATGCTTCCGGAGGGCTGTTTCCCCCTAGGAGACAGGCAGGTGTGGACTCTGCAAGGTAGGGCCAAGCTCATCCCTAACTACTTCAGTATGCGCTCTAGTTCTGAAGTACACCAAGAAGGGGAAGAGCTGGGAGCTTAAGTCAGAAAATAGAATACAAAAGGACTTATAGAACATAGGAAAGAAACATGCTGGCACAGAGGGAGGCTGAAAAGCACCTGGCCTTCCAACTATAACAGTAGAGCATGCGCTTTTGCACAAAGGGTGCATTGAGAAGCCCTTGCTAGGCAAATGACCCAAACAAGTCTCAACATTTTGAGCTATTGTGCTCTGATATTTCTCCGGACCCGCATTCTTCTTTGGAAGCAGATTTTTTTTCTTGGCAAGCCATCTCTGCTTCTACGACTCTCCACACATTTCTGTGGAATTCAATGTTCCAGGACAGAAGAACCAAGAAATCCCACAGGTGCCCACCAAACCCTGATGTCTGCTGGTATCAGCAGTAAGCCAGCCAGCCAGCAAGTAAGATTTATGTTTCTAATCTCTTAAATCTTCTGTGCCTTCTGAGGCTGCCTGAAAGGAGCCAGTCCAAGCTGCAGGCATTGTCTGGTAACATAGGTTGTAAAATCATGCACCATGCCCCCTTGTAAAGACTAAACTCATAGGAGCTCAGAAGACTTCTGTTAGGAATCAAGCACCACTCCCACATTTATCCCTCCATTCCTGACATGGCACTAATACATCTGGTGGTCAGATGATAGGTTGGTGGAGGCCATTGACATCACAATGCTGAGGAGGCTGCAAAGGGTCCAGGTGAGGAGGCTCTACTCTTCCTTGTTCTCAAGTGTTTGGTAAGTTCTAGGGCCTCGTTTACCAGATATGCTTGTAATATGTCCATGTGCCGAGTTCACTTTGTAGACATAAGTAGTGCTGGCCTATTTACTTTTAGAAATAAGTTGTTTATTATTCTGTATCTCTTGGGTAGTGCTAGACAGGTGGGGCTGTTGACACACACAAGGTACAAAAACTTGCTGCCTTTGCATCTGCATTCAAAAGAGAACCCAAAACTGCCTGGAAACTGGAGCAGAAAGCAGCCCAAGAAACACTGTTTTGTACACTATAGAGCAACTTAGAACAGAGGGTCTCAACACATGCAAATAGATTATTCAAAATCCAACTGAACACCTGCGTGGAGGACAGAGATTCTCAGATCAGGGACCCGCTGCTTAGGATTATAACACTTCACCAAAGACTGATGAATATTGATTGATGGCAGAGAGCCTCCTCACAGGGACTGAAATGAGTAAAGAAACCTGTTGACTACGGTAAGAGGTTGTAAAGAAGAGGAAAAAATCCTGCTATGTTTATAAGCAGGCACCTGCTGCTTGTCTCATAAAAAAAAAAAAAGACATCATCCTAAGGTTATGTTACTCTTTCACTCCTTGTCCCTGTCCCTTACATCTCAAAGATATAAGATTAACCCTTCTACTTCTTTACATTGTGTATCTTTAAAATTTTTATTTTATGCATTTATTTCATGTATGAGTACTGTGATAACTCGTCTTGGATACCAAAATGAGTACATCTGGAATCAAGTAAAACAGAAGCAGCTAGACATTTCTCTGAGGGAATTTTTGATTGGATCATTTGAAGTCAGAAGGTGTACCCTACGTCTGGACCACATCTTCTGGTGGCAGCCTATGTAAACTGACTCCGAGAAGGACACTTTTGCCCTACCAGTCTCTACTCCTCCTGGCAATTTCATCTGTCCTGCTGCTGAGGCATTCATTTGTTGTTATAAGAACCCATTTCTTCAGAATTCTCAAGGTAGACTGAATACCAGCGGAGACACCCAGTACTGAGCGATGAATTGCTACCAGATTCTTAACCTTTCTGTTAGGAGACAGCCATTCTTGGACTAGCTGGATGACACATATAAAACACTCTAATAAATCGCTCTATCAGTTCTGTTCCTCTGGAAAATCCTGATTGATGTAAGCACTATATTTACAACAGTTCCAACTCTTCTCATGTTCTCCTACCTGCTCAACTTCATGGCTTTTTATTCTTGATTATGTTTTTACATATATGTAATGTATATAAACATACATGTAATGATTGTAATTTAGATAAATTTATAAATATAACCTGCTGCATTTTATTTACTGTTATTTGGAGCTGACTATTTGCCATTGGGTAACCTATGAATGGCTTATCCCTGGAAGAGACAAAGTCACACTCTCCCATTAGTGAATGCAGCCATTAATTTACGGTAATTATCATCTAGGGGCGGGTCATTGTGAAATTTTCCAAACCAACACTGGCATGTCAACTGGATTCATTGTTTAGGTCTTGTTTAGTCTATTTCAAGAGTAGAGCACTCCTGTCTTTTAGAGAAGACACTGCCTCACCAGAGATGTTCTGTTCCTCTGGTTCTTACATTCTGTCTGTACTCTTTTTTAAGTCTTATAGAAACTTAAATGTGGGGCTTGTTTTATGCATGTATCAGTTAGGGCTGGGCACCTCACAATCAGTTGTTCTCTGCAGTGTGACCAGTTGCGGTTTTCTGTAATGGTTTCTATTACAGAAACCATCTTTTTGATGTGGGGCGAGAGCTATGTTTATCTATAGGTGTAAGGATAGGTATTTAGAATGCAGTTAGAAATTATATTAGTTTATGGAAGTGGAAGAGCTCTGTGGGCTCACCATCTTCTGGTCATTTGTCTACAGTACCAGGAATGGATTCTTTCCTTCTGAGCAGACCTTAGGTCCAATTAGACTAAGTTGTTGGTTAGCCACAGGATCTACGTGCCCCGATTGCACTTTTGGGGTATCTTGGCAGTCTAGTCATTGTTGTGGTTAGACATTACGGTTGGATGGGAATATTGGTTATTCTTCTTCCTTGGAGGCTTGTATAGCGTCTTCCTTTGCTTTGGGAGCTGGTTCTCATGAAGCAGGCTTCTAGGTCAGTTCCAGCTCGACTTCTCCAAATCCTCCATCCAAAGTGTGTGGTATCTTTAGCAGTGTGGTCTTCCTTCACTTTCTGAAAGGCAACCAAGAACAATGACAATAGCCTATATTGATTTTAGAGTCTCCTGTACTCCCCTGACCAATAAGTTAAAAAAAATTTATTATTTTTTAGTATAATTTATTCACTTTTAGCCCAGCTCTAGCCCCCTTCCTCATCCCCTCCCAATCCTGTCCTTTCTCCCTCTGCTCCAACGATTTTAAAGGAATTTTTCACACCTGGTGTCTTAGTTACTTTTCTAACAGTGTGACAAAACACCACACCCAAGACAACTGTGATGGTTAGTTTCATGTCAACTTGACACAAGGTAGAATTAATTTGGAAGAGGAAACCTCAGTTGAGAACCAACCCCCACCAGATTGGCCTGTGCACAAACCTGTGGTGTATTTTTTTTTTTAATTGATAATTCATATGGGAGGGCCCAACACATGTGGATAGTGCCACCTTTAGGCTTGTTGTCTTGGGAGCTGTAAGAAAGCAGGCCTAAGCAAGCAGCAATCTTCCATTGCTTCTGAGTCAGTTTCTGCCTACAGGTTTTTGCCTGGAGTTTCTGCATTGGCTTTGCTCTGTGGTGGATTATGGCCTGAGAGTTGTAAGCAGCCTCTAAATCTTTTTTCCTCTAAAAGTTGCCTTTGTCTGTGGTGTTTTATCACAGAAATAGGAATTCTAACTAAGACAAGAACTTATAAAAGAAAGCATTTAATTGGGCTTATAGTTTAAGAGTAATGAGTCAACCCACAGCAGCAAGAACAGCTAAGAACACACATCTTGATCTGCAAGTAAGAGGCAGAGAATTATAATTGGGAAAGGCATGAGCTTTTGAATATCAAAGCCTATCCACCCTCCTCCACAGTGACACACCTCTTCCAATGAGGCCACACCTCCTAAACCATCCCAAACAATTTCAACTACTGGGACCAAGTATTCAAACATATAAACATAGGGGACCCATTCTTACACAAACTACCGCATCTTGCACTGGTAGTGTGGCAGGGGGAGGTTCTATTAGATAGTCTATGGCTTTGGGGTGGAGTATTAGCACTATAAGTGACATAACTTTATCTATCTATCTATCTATCTATCTATCTATCTATCTATCTATCTAAACACATATATAGGTAATCTTAAGTAAACATAAAACAATGTTATTCCTATGGCCTTTTCAAACATCCTTAGTATTATTTATCTCTCTTTCCTCCCAGTTCCTCTGAATTTCCCACCCTCCCTTTCCCTTGCCCCAGGTAAGTGTCTCCTTAATTTTCCCTGTTATAGTACATGTGCGCTACTATTCCTCACTCTGCCTTTTCTTCTCCTCCTCGTGATCCCTTTTTTACTTTTCTGATATCTGTGGTTACTTCTGGTAATATATCCTAAGGTATGGAGCTAGGACCCACAAATTAGAGAGAATGTGTTTGTTTTTCTGTGTCTGTGTTGTATCACCTCGTATAATATTTTCTAGTTCCTCCGATTTGCCTGCAAGTTTTGCAATTTCATTTTGCTTACAGCTGGATAGAATTCAGTTGTGTCCATGTACCCCATTTCCACTATCCAGGCATCATGCGGAGGATGTTTAGGTTGTTTCCATTTCCTAGCTATTGTCAGATAAATTGGCAATGAACATGTCTGAGCGAGTATTTGAAGAATAGGATGTTGAGTCTCTTAGGTATATGTCAAGGAGTGGTATAGCTGGGTCATATGGTAGATCTAATTTAAGCTTTTTTAAAATTCTCCACGTTGATTTCAGGAGTGGCTGTACTCATTTTCAATCTTATGTATAGTCAATGAGGGGTCCCCTTGTACCACATCTTCATCAGTAATTTTTGTCAGGTGTTTTGTTAATCTTAGCCATTCTGATTTAGGGGAAGATGAAATCTCAGAGTAATTCTAATTTTCATTTCCTTAATTGCTAAAGATGGTAAACACTTTCTGAATTATTTCATGCCAACTTTAATTTAATTCATATATATATATATATAAAATTTATTACAATTTATTCACTTTGTATCCTAGCTGTAGCCTCCTCACTCTTCTCATCTCAGTTCCACTCTCCTTCCCTCTTCTCCCCCTATGTCTCTCTCCTGGTCCACTGACTGGGGAGGTCCTCCTCCCCTTTCCTCTGACCCTATCTTATCAGTCTCATCAGGACTGGCTGCATCCTCTTCTTCTGTGGCCTGGCAAGGTTGCACCCCACAGGGGGATGTGATCAAAGAGTCAGCCCCTGAGTTCTTGTCAGAGACAGCCCCTGCTTCCCTTACTGGAACCCACTTTGTTCAGGTATATAACTAGTTTTAAATTGGGCTGTCTGTTTACTTGACCCTTTGTGATTTCTGTATATATTCTGCATATTACTTTTCTGTTAGATGCATAGTTGGTGAAGATTTTTTTCTCACTCTGCTGTCTTTATCCTCAACCCTGTTGTACAGAAGCTTCTTAGTTTTATAAGGTCCCACTTGTCAGTTGTTGATCTTAATTCCTGGAAAAAATGGGGTACTACTGAGAAAGGGTTTTCCTGTAAGTTCACCCTGTAGAGAACCGCCTACATTTTCTTCTATCAGTTTTAGTGTTTCATGCCTCCCATTGAAGTTGATGTTTCACGTGGACTTGATCTTCTTTGAGGGATATGCAATCCCAATCCAAATGCACATCTATATCTAGATGGAATTGGGCAATATATGTATATATTTATGTATATGTATATATGTATATATATGTATGTGTACATATATGTATGTATATATATCTAGTTTCATTCTTTACATGAGGACATCAGTTTTTCCAGTTTAATGTATTGGAGATGCTATCCTTTCTCCAGCTGTGTATTTTTGGAATCATTGTCAAATATCAGATGGCTATAGTTTCATGCACTCATGTGTAGCCAGTCTCAGCTACTTTGTAGGTTACTCTTTCTTCCTCCATTTTCCACCTCTTGTCTTCTTCCCTTTCAATCTCTTAAGACTAGATAGTAGAGAGAAAAAAAAAAAGATAGAGAGGAAAGGGTTGACTTATTGTTAAGACTACTTTCTACTCATTAGGGGCATTGAGGTCTTTGGGGCAAGTTTGATCTTAGCCGTCAAGGTATCTAGTTTCCTTCCTTCCTTCCTTCCTTCCTTCCTTCCTTCCTTCCTTCCTTCCT
>NW_026596143.1:9036599-9059666 GCF_907164565.1 Psammomys obesus | reverse complement strand
CCTTCCTTCCTTCCTTCCTTCCTTCCTTCCTTCCTTCCTTCCTTCCTCCCTCCCTCCCTCCCTCCCTCCCTCCCTCCCTCCCTCCCTCCTTTCTTTCTTTCTTTCTTTCTTTCTTTCTTTCTTTCTTTCTTTCTTTCTTTCTCTTATTCCTTCTTCTTCCTTCTCCTCCTCCTGATCCTCCTTCTTTCTTCTTTGCACATGGCTAATTAATAAGCTTCAACCAACAGCAACCGATAAAGCACACCTGTTGGGGGTCTAGCATTTACACACCCTCTAAAAAGTGCCCAGAGTTCCAATGTTACACAGTTGCAGAAACCTCTGAAGCTGGCAAAAGAGCACCTCTGTTAGAGCATGAGGCAAATCATAGTCAATGCAAAGCAATCCCATATCCCCACATGTAGGATTAGAACAAAACATAATCTTATTATATGTATATATATATATAAAAGAACACAAAACTCCAAAATTCTCACTACACTCATGCTTGGGTCTACTATTTTGTTCTATTTATCTATGCTTGTTTTTGTGCCAGTACCATCCGGTTTTTATTATTATAGCTTTTTAATATATTTTAAAATCTGGGCTAGTAATAACTCTAGCATTATTTATTTTTGATAATGTTTATGTTTGTGGAGTCTTTCATGATTCCACAATATAAATATTTTCTATGAATATTGCCTTGAGATTTTGATTGGGATTGCATTGATCTCCAGCTTGCTTCTGATAGAATGGCTATTTTCATAATATTTATTCTATCAACTTATGAGCATGGGAGAGGTTTTCATCTCCTAGAGTCTTCCTCAATCTTTTTTCCTTTTTTCAGATTTAAAGTTCAATTTTAGATCTCTTGCATGTACTTAGGTTTTACTTTTAGAAACTTTCTTTATTGAGAATATTGAATACAGCAGTGTTTTTATGATCTCTTTCTTGGTGAGTTTGGTAGTAGTATGTAACATGGCTACCTATTTTTTCTAACTTGATTTTGTATTTGTGCTGGCTAATATTATGTCTACTTGATACATACTAGAGTCATTGGAGAGGAGGGAGCCTCAGCTCAGAAAATGCTTTAGTAAGATGAGGCTATAGGCAAGCCTGTAGAGCATTTTCTTTATTAGTGATTGGCATGGGAGGACCCAGCCCATGGTGGTCCTGAGTTCTATAAGAAAGGTGACAGAACAAACCACGAAGAGCAAGCCAGTGAGCAACACCCCTCCCTGGCCTCTGCACCAGATCCTGCATCTAGGTTCCTACCCTGCTTGAGTTCCTGCCTCCACTGCTTTTGATGATGAACATTATATAGAGCTATGAGCGACATTAACCGTTTTCTCCCCAAGTAGGCTTTATCCATAATGTTTCATCACAGCAGTAGTAATTCTAAGACAAGTTGGTACCAGCATAGAGGTACCATAGTATGGTGACAGACCTGGCCATGTTTTGGGAAGAATTGTGGAAGGACTTTAGAATTTGGGTTAGAAAAACCATTGAGTGTTACAAGATTATTGAGATGTTCTGTAGGTGCTTGGAAGATAAGAATGTTGAAAGCAGTGCTGATAATGGAGGTCTGGCTTGTAAGTTTCAGAAGGAAACAAAGGCGCTACTGCACCTTCCAAGTCTTTGGTTCTGGTTAGCTGGGACTGAAGAATCAGCTGTGATTAACAAGTGACTAGAAACAATAAAGTAAAACACAGAGCTAAGGAATTAGTGGTGATTAAGAAGTAACAACGTCATTGTGGTGAAATCTGAGAACTCTTTCCTCAGAATCAGCACACAGAAGCTGTGTTCCAGAGGTGGCTAAGGTTGTACCTTGTGCTATGTCACCTGGGTAGTACTGGTTTTGAAGACACGAAGAGGTCATAAAGAACAGCTGAGCCTTGGCACTGTGAGAAGGTAGGAGAGGCCAATGGTGAGGGTGCAACTGGAGTAGCCCCAGAACTGAAGGGCTCATGGAGAGCAGCTGAGGATTCGCCATCAGGAGAAGCTATTGGTGAAAGTGCAGCCCAGCTGCAGCAGAAGACCCCAGCATTTGGCAGATGCCAGTACTGGCACCTGTGTGATGCCAGTTCTCTGTGATGACCACCAAGAGTAGCAGCAGTGGTGGAGCGACGCTGGCCTAGGCTTTGAAAACAAGCTGTGTGTTCTGCAGAGCGCTGAGCCAGAGAAAAAGCTTAAGCCCTGTGGAGGAGCCCAAATATTGTGAGTGAATCGCAGAGAGTTGGACATTGAGTTATTTACACTTTTGTAGCTTGGTTTTACTTTGTTCAGATTGTGACTCTGAGCACACAGTTGAAAGACTTTGAATTTTAAAAGAGATTTTTGATTTTAAAAGAGACTGGCTATTCTAAAAAGCGAATTTTTTAAAATTTGGAATATTTTATATTGTGATGTTTACATTAATTTTGGTGGATTAATATGAAAGTAAAGATGTATGTGTTTGTGTATCAAGCTTGCAAGGGGTCAGTTATGTCGTCTAGTTTTATGTCAACTTGATACAAGCTAGAGTCACTGGAGAGGAGGGAACCTCTACTGAGGAAATGTCTCAGTAAGATCAAACTATAGGCAAGCGTGTAGAACATTTTCTTAATTAGGGATTGATGTGGGAGGTTCCAGGCCATTATGTATGGGTACCCGTAGGCCAGTGGTTCTGGCTTTTATTGGAAAGCAGGATGAGCAAACCATGGGAAACAAGCCAGTAAGCAGCTTCCCTCCATAGCCTCTGCATCAGCTCCTGCCTCCAAGTCCCTGTCCTTCTTGTATTCCTACCCTCACTCCTTTTGATGGTGAACTGTTATATGTGAGTGAAATAAACCCATTCCTTCCCGAGTTTCTTTTGATCACGTGCTTTATTACAGTGATGGTAACCCCATCTAAGATAGTACCCTTCTACTTTGCAAACAATGTTGATCATTTCTGGTTTTCACTGTATTGAAACAAATACTGGTGATTGTTAACAATCCCTGTCTGGTTCCTGATTTTAATGGCCTTGCCTCAAGATTTTCTTGAGGTTAGGTTAATTCTGGCTATGGGTCTGGGTGATATATCCTTATTATGTTGCAGTATGTTCCCCCAAGTTCTGTTATCTCTAGGACTTTTATCATGAAAGCATGTTGAATTTTGTTGAGGGCTCTTTCTACATCTTGTGATTTTTGTCTTTAAGTCTAGTTATGTGATTTATTACATTATTTGACTTATGTATGCTGAACCATACCAGCACCTATAGAACAATTTGATTTCAGGTGAAGATCTTTGATATATATGCCTGCATTTGGTTTGCAAATATTTTATGGGAATTTTTGCATTTATGTTCATAAGGTATATAGTGCTTAGTTATTACGGTTATAATCCGTCATGAAGGGAGTCATGCAGGAACTCTAAGTAGGAACCTCAAAGCAGGAATTGGAGCAGAGGCCATGAAAGAATGTTTCTTATCGGCTTTCTCCTCCTAGTTTGCTCACTTTGCTTTATTATCACCCTGGACCACCTGCCCAGGCACGGTACCATTCCCACTGTGGTTGTCCATCCCATGTCAATTAAGAAAATACCCCCATAGGCTTGCCTTCAGGGCAATTCCATGAGAGAATTTACTTAATTGAGGTTCCTTCTTCTCAATAACTCTAGCTTGTGTCAATTTGATATAAAAAGTAGCAGTCACAGGTAGGTTATGTGGAGTCATTTCTACTTCCTGATTTTATAAAGATTTGTTTTATGGACTGTCGGGAGCCACTCCCGCCATTACAAGATGGCGCCGGTTTCCTGCTTCCTGGTTCTTCTTGCCAGCATTGTTTTGCGATCTGCGCATGCGCCGCCTTATGCTAATGTAGGCTTGTGTGGTCCTCCATTTGGAGACCACATGCTAATTGGGTTTTGTGTGGAGCACCAATTACAGACGAACAAGTCACCCTGCTGGCTACTTAAGCAGAACACACACAGGGTTCGGGGTCCTTCTCCATCTGCTGTTAAGAGCCTCACAATAAAGTTGCTGCTGGACAAATCCGTTGTTGCTGCGTCGTCCTTATTGGCGAAGGCCGGTCGCGACAAGTGGTGCCGAAACCCGGGAAACCTGCCGAACCCTGGGCGGAGGAACGACTCGAAGGACCCCCGACTGCTCGTCGGAGGAGGATTCAAGCCAGCAGTGCAAAACCGCAGTACTTTTCTGCAAGGTATGATTTCTGTGGTCTGGTGTATTCCGTTTCTCAATGTTAGTCTCGTTTTTGTCTTGTTGTGTTGTCTGTGTCTTAATTGTGGGAAACGGGATAGAGTGGGTGTAAAGGAGGGGCAAAGAGCGTTAGCAGACCATCAGGATAGTCTATCAGAAGCAGAAAAGGAAGAAATATTAAAAAAGGATAAAAAAGAAGAAATAGTCAAAAGGGAGAAAAAACCCAAAAACACGGGAAAACTTTCAAAACTCGAGTCAAAAAATAAAGAATCAAAGATGATATCAGAAACTAAAGGAAATACAAGCAAAAAGGAAGGGGTTAACAAGTTGTACCCTCTCCTGGATAAGTTTAAGACTCTTAAGGTGGAGTCCTCTTCCGGTGAGGAGACGTCCTCGGAGGAAGAGGAACCACGACAATCTGCTGACTCTAGTGAAGAGGAAGAGATAGAGCTCGATCCTGATGAGCAAGCAGAATTAGATGAGGAAGCAGCAAAATATGAAGCAGAGAGATATGGCCCTGACCCGCCTTATGCGCCAGGGTATGGTGCGACAGCGCCCCCTCTCGAGGAAATGATCCAAGTCAGAAAAAGGAGTAAAGCTACTAGGGCTATGGCTCCTAATTCATTAATTTCAGAAAAGGAAAGAAAGAAAATTCAGGCTGCTTTCCCCGTCTGGGAAGATGCGCAAAATCAAAGGCAGCACTCACCGTTGGATCTGAAACAATTGAAGGCTTTGGTGGAGTCAGTACAAACCTATGGTATTAGTGCCTCATTTACGCAGGCGCTGATAGAAAGACTAGCAGCCGCAGCTATGACTCCTGATGACTGGTCCAAAACAGTGAGAGCATGTCTTACTATGGGACAATATTTAGACTGGAAATCCATTTATCAAGAGCTGTGTATGGCTCAAGCAAAGCAAAATATAGCCAATCAACGGCCTCAATGGAATTATGATATGCTTACTGGACAAGGCCAGTGGGTAGTTAATCAGACCTTATACCCACCTGAAGTATATGAACAAATACCGGTAACAAATCAAGGCTTGGCAGCAGCTGTGCTCTCTGCTCTTATTACTCCTTACACTAGCCATCAAGTACAGGTGCTATGCTCCACTCTAGATGTATGGGCTGTGTTACGATGCACCTACTCCGGCAACATTGATAATCATTAAAGGACCGGATCCTATTTTAATAAGATCCAGGGGAGCTGTGTGTATTTTCCCACAGGACCAAAAAAATCCAATTTGGGTTCCGGTGCGATTGACCCGGGTGGTGAAGCACGATGACCCTGATCCTGATCCTGATGTTGAACGGACTGCTGACGAGCTTGGAGGTGGAGACCCAGGAGATTCGATGGGGGATCCTGTCAGCCTTTCCTCGACCCATGCCGGTGATGCATGATGCACAAGTCTTCCCAAGATTTTTCGCCACTAATGACTCTCTGGGACTACCTTATTTGCCAATGTCTATCTTCTGCCTTTTCCTATTTTAAGGAGTGGGTTGGCGTGGGAATATTTGGAGTGTTGCTACTGGCTGGACTGTTTCTCTGTTTTTGGTTGCTCTGCAGATTCAAAAGACAACAACATTTCAAAAATGTGGCCATGGTTTAGGCTATGTTGGCTGTGGAACAGGGAGCCTCCCCTCAAGTCTGGCTTAACGTGCTCAGCCGTTGAGACTCTGTCAGAACTTTTAGCACCCCTGAAGGGCACAGGTTCCCATTGCACCAGGATGCTGTTCTAGACAGACCTCTGCACTCCCCAGGGCTCGGGTTCCCATTGCACGGGGCTAAGGGTGCAGAGGGTCTCCTGCACCGTGTAACCTCCTTGATCGCTGGTGCTGTTGAGTCAGCAGGCTGATCGGAAAACTCATGGTGTAATATTTTCCTCTGGCTGATTTTTATAAAATTAATAAGGGGGAGATGTCGGGAGCCACTCCCGCCATTACAAGATGGCGCCGGTTTCCTGCTTCCTGGTTCTTCTTGCCAGCATTGTTTTGCGATCTGCGCATGCGCCGCCTTATGCTAATGTAGGCTTGTGTGGTCCTCCATTTGGAGACCACATGCTAATTGGGTTTTGTGTGGAGCACCAATTACAGAAGAACAAGTCACCCTGCTGGCTACTTAAGCAGAACGCACACAGGGTTCGGGATCCTTCTCCATCTGCTGTTAAGAGCCTCACAATAAAGTTGCTGCTGGACAAATCCGTTGTTGCTGCGTCGTCCTTATCGGCGAGGGCTGCACGTGACAATGGACCGGTATGTGGTCTAGGTTAGAGAAGCTTCAATGGTGTGATGAGTTTGATGTTTATTGGTGCTTGGATGAAGCAGTCTATAGATATCAGTTAGATCCATTTGGCATATGATAGCACCTAATATTTCTGATATTTCTCTGTTTAATTTTAACCAGGTGATTTTAACTATAGGATAAGGTGGGCTATTCAGAAAACTTACTATTACTAGTTGTAGTTAATCTGTTCTATATAATGTAGCCTGCTTTTAGTAAAATTGGTACATCAGGATTCGGTGCATATATGTTTAGGACAATAATATCTTCTTTGTTAATTCTTCATTTGAGTAGAAGGAATTGTCCTTTGTATCTTCTGATTTATTTTAATTTGCAGTCTATTTTGTCTGCTATAGGAATAAAAATATCTGCTTGCTTTCTGTTTCCATTTTCTTAGAGTACTTGGTTTTTTGGGGGGATGGGAATCATTTCACTTTACGATGTATCCTATCCTTAAAGGTAAGGTAAGTTTTCTTGTAGACAAAAAGACATATGGATTTTATTTCTTATTCCATTCAACTAACCTATTTTTTAATTATTATTTTTTTTAATTTTTTTACACTTTATTCACTTTGTATCCCCCCATAATTCCCCTCCCCTCCCGATCCCACCCTCCCTCCCCTTCTTCACACATGCCTCTCCCCAAGTCCACTGATAGGGGAGGTTCTCCTCTCCTTCCTTCTGATCTTAGTCTATCAGTTCTCATCAGAAGTGGCTGCATTGTCATCTTCTGTGGCCTGGTAAGGCTGCTCCCCCCTCAGGGGGAGGTGATCAAAGAGCAGGCCAATCAGTTTATGTCAGAGGCAGTCCCTCTTCCCATTACTATGTAACCCACCTAGACACTAAACTTCCATGGATTACATCTGTTCAGGGGTTCTACTAACCTATGTTTCTTAATTGAAGATTTGAGGTCATTAGGATTTAATGATATTATTGAAGAGCTGTTGATTGCTGTCTTTTTTCTTTCTTTCTTGTTTATGTGTTTAGGCCTATCCTGTGCTTTAGACAGTATAGCTTCATTTATTTTCTTTCTATGGTTTGTTGGCTGTGCTTACTCCTCTCTTCAGTTCAAAGTATTGCTTCCAGGAGTCTCTGGAGGGCTGGTTTGGAGGACATGAAATCCTTAGGATGTTATATCATGAAATGATTTTCTTTCTCCTTCAACTATGGCAGATAGTTTTGCTGGACACTGTAGTCTAGGTTGGCATCTGTGGTCTGTTAGAATTTGAAGTGTGTTGCTCCAGGCTTCGCTAGCTTTGAAAGCTTCAATTGCTTTATCAGCCTTTATTCTCATGGGTTTTCCTTTACATGTGAACTGTGGTTTTTCTTTTCTTTCTTTCAAAATCTTTTCTTTGGGCTATATATTTAATATTTAAACTAGATATTCCACAGGAAATTTGTTTTATAGTTCCATGTATTTGGTGTTCTATATGTTCCTTGTATCTATAAGAGTATGGTTTTTCTTTTTTATTATCTTTTTTTTTTTTTTTTTTTTTACAATTTATTCACTTTGTATCCCGGCTGTGGCCCCTCCATCATCTTTTCCTACTTTCACCCTCCCTCCCTTTTCTCCCCTATACCTCTCCCATAGTCCACTGATAGGAGAGGTCCTCCTCCCCTTCTATTTGACCCTAGCCAATAAGGACTCATCAAGAATGGTTGCATTGTCTTTATCTATGGCCTGGCAAAGCTGCACCCCGCCCCCTCAGAGGGGGAGGTGATCAGAGAGCCAGCCACTAAGTTCATATCAGAGACAACACCTGCTCTACTTACTAGGGAACCCACTTGGAGACTGAGTCTATGGGCTACACCTGAGCCGCGGTTTTAGGTCTTCTCCAAGCATAGTCCTTTCTTGGGGTATCAGTCTCTGCAGGGCCCCAGGGCTCAGTTTTTTTTTTTTTTTTTTTGGCTTTGTTCTTCTCCTTTTGGAGCTCTTGTCTCCTCCAGGTCTTTTTATCTCCCCCTTCTTTCATAAGATAACAGAACAGGAGCTTACCACAGAGGGCTTCTGAAAGACACTACTGATTGAGGTATTGAAGTGGAGTCTGAGACTCATAGCCAAACTTTGGGCAGAGTGCAGACAATCTTATGAAAGAGTATGTTTTTCCTTAATTTGGAGTTTTATTTTTGATCTTGTTGAAGATCTGGTCTATACATTGGCCTGTGAGTCTTTTTTCTTCTTTTATGCCTCTAAAAACCAAACCAAAACAAACAACAAAAATACTAAACAACTGTGTGTGTGTTTCTACAGTTCTTGCATGTTTTTTACATGTTTTATTTATTTTTTTTATGTTCTTTGCTCAAGTTGTCTAATTCTTCCACTTTCTCCCCACAGATCCTGATACTCCAGCCTTTATGCTACCCTTTATACTTACAAAGTATTCCCCTGAGTTTTACAATTGGGTCACTGAGACTTCCAATTTTATCTTAATTTCACCTTGAGTTCCTTCAATATTCCTACTTCTTTACTGAATTCAGTTTTCCCATTCTAAACTGTCTTCATTTCATTCAGCTGTTTGTTTGGACCTGACTCAGGCATTTGCTCCTATACTCTTTAAGATCACTTAGCTGCTTGTTTGTGTCACCTTAAATTCTTTGATGAAGTTTGTGATTGTTCTTTTCAGTTGTTTGTCCTGAAGTTCATCTACATAATTGTCATCAGAGGCTGTTGGGTTTGAGGAGAGACACATTGTTTGGTTTTTTCTATTGCTTGTGTTTTTGCGACGTGAGCTGTGCGTCTGCCTGGTGTGATATTTTAGCCTGCCTTGGGTAGGGCTGGTGTGGGAGCCCTGAAAACAAAATAAGTCTCTGCAGTAGTTGTTGAAATTAGAGGTACACTCTGATTCACAGTCATTGTGTCCTGTGTTATGTGTGTTCATGATCGTTACTTCCATGTCATTGTTTTATTTTTATTTTTTATTTTATTTTTTGTCATTTTGTGTTTAAACAGCATGGAACAAAAATTACCTCTAGAATTCCTGAATAAGAACTGAGTAACAAAAGCTATGTTACTTATCACTTATTTTATATGAAATCACTTATTTCATATGAAACTTACTGACATGCCTAATTTAAGGTACGGGTGTATGTGTATTTGTGTGTGTGTGTGTGTGATATCCAAGGATACAAGCATTTTGGGATGACTTTTAATTTGCAATTGTAATTTTAAGGTATGAGAACTGTTGTCTCCCTGTCCTCACCTCTTTTAAAAAGGCATTTTTTTCCCCCAAAGTCCTTGTCTTTGTTAATTTGTTACTAAAGGGAATAAAAGGTTATTTAAATCAAGCTGCTGCTGCCTGATCAGCCAGATCTGAGTACTGCAAAAGATGATGAATTCTCTCTGCTCCTTAACATGATTATGTTCAGAGGAAAGCAGGTAACCAAAAGAAAAGGAGACAATAGAAAATCAAAGAAATGCCAGACTTTTATCTTGCCTTTGTTGAGGAGAAAGTAGCTTGAGGACTGTTAACATGTTATGCCCATGCTTTAGATATAGCTTCTTGTGTTTTCATTGGAGTGCACTTAATTTTTTTTTTTTTTAGGAAAAAATATCTTATAGAATATATCTTTGATAAATAAAGATAAATAAAAAGGAAAATATTCTACAAAGAAAAAGTAATTTTCTTGGAAAGTAAAGGAAAAAAGCAAAGACAAACCATAAATTCAAGCATATTAAAGAAGTTTGATGAAGTCATAAAAAGAATCATGAAAGTTAAAGCATAAAAATGGCACATATATGATTAAGTTTACTATGGCATGCATATGATTAACTTTACTAAATTCAAGATTATTTAGTAATTTTAAAATCAGCTTTGGTAAAATACATATTTCATTATTTAATTTGATTCAGATATCATCACTGAAAGAAATAAAAGAAACAGAGCAGAAGAAATGTATAAATGAAAACAGTGGGACACCAGATCTATCAGGTAACCATTTAAATTTAGGTTTTGGAGTTTTTAGCAACAGGAAGAAAACCTAGATATTCCAAAAGTCCCTTTAGGAAACAATTACAACCTCAGATGATATTCTTAGCCCTGGGAATATTTTCTAGGCCGAGGAAAACATGTCACCTGAAATAACATCAGCCTATATATTAAAAAAAGATTCTAAAGTGGCGATGCTTGTTTTAGTCATGGGAAACAAGACCACTAGCAGAGAATTGCTCTCATCAGTATTCTAATAAACAGGGCTTTGGGTCATCCTTAAAGAGGAAATAACTCCAGGGAATGGTAGGCCCTCAGCTATAACGATGGCTACCCTTGAAAAGTGAAGTTACCCAAGGAATCTCTTTGAAAGCCCTATTTAAGTGTCACACAACTATGGAGGCACCTACAGTAACTCTTGATGTAATAGGTTAAGATGTGTCTTTCTAATAATGAGGTTTCATTCCCTGTTTTAAGCTCAGAACATTTACTATATGAACTTGTATACTGTTTATGGGAATGTTCAGAAGCCAAAGGGATAATCCTTGCCAACCGAAACCTTAAAAATTGTTCTACAAATGACTACTGACAAGACATTACAATGAGAGTGCTCCATTAAAAGTTATGAGAATTACTAAACTCAGCTTATTTCACAGCTAAATCATATAACATGTAGATAATATCTAGGATGCTTATAAATCAAAGAAGATGAAATGGTTCAAATAGATGTACTCTGTCCAGGATGGGATGTAAATGCCTTATGATGTTTGCGGACCCCTTCCTTTTTATTATTTAATTATTTTTATTTTTATTAATTACAGTTTATTCACTTTGTAGCCCCCCTGTACCTCCCTCCTCTCCTCCAAATCCTGCCCTCCCTCTTCCCCACCCCTGTTCCTCTCTCAGTCCATTGATAAGGGAGGTCCTCCTCCCCTTCCCTCTGATCCTAGTCTATCAGGTCTCATCAGGAATGGCTGCATTGTCATCTTCTGTGGCCTGGTAAGGCTGCTCCCCCCTCAGGGGGAGGTGATCAAAGAGCAGGCCAATCAGTTCCTATCATAGACAGTTCCTGTCCTCATTACTATAGAACCCACTTGGACTCTGAACTGCCATGGGCTGCATCTGTGCAGGGGTTCTAGGCCATCTCCAAGAGTGGTCCTTGGCTGGAGTATCAGTCTGAGAAAAGACCCCTGTGCCCAGACTTTTTGGATCTGTTGCTGTCCTTGTGGAGCTCCTGTCTTCAGGTCTTACTATCTCCCACTTCTTTCATAAGATTCCCTGCACTCTGCCCAAAGTTTGGCTATGAGTCTCAGCATCTGCCTTGATACCCTGAAGCGTAGAGCCTTTCAGAGGCCCTCTGTGTGCTGACCTCTTCTTAACACGAATATAGAGCTATCCCAAGAACTCAAAAATTTGTTCTCTAATATAGTGGTTCTCAACCTGTGAGTCATGACCCTTTTGGAAGGTGCATACAAAATATCCTGCATATCAGATGTTCATGTTATGATTCATAACAGTAGCAAAATTACAGTTAGGAGTTAGCAATGGAAGTGATTTTGTGACTAGGGGTCACCACAATCTGAATAACTGTATTAAAGGGTCACAGCATTAGGAAGGTTGAGAACCGCTACTTTATTATTTTTGCATTCTAAAGTCTCCACATTACAAGAACTGCTTAAAAACAAAGCCACTTATGCCTGCAAGCCTCTAAAAGATGTCAAAATTTACTTTATTTTTCACAGCCTGTAAGAATACATTCTACCTTAGAGTGAATGTTTTCACTAGAATAACCACCTGATTGCAGCTCCTCCATGTATTGAAGGACTCACAGAGAAAATAATTGTTGAGAAGCTACCATGTTGTCACCGGGGAGAGCATAGTCTTGGCTCCCAGGGAACTTTCAAGTGAATGACCAAGTACAACATTATAAATCAAACAAGTATTATGAATGAATATAAGAAATTTCTCTGAGAGTTCAAAATGTAGATCTTACATAAGTGGAGAGTAGAGCTGGGGATAAATGAAAGGAGGTGTGGAAAAGGAAGGCAAGGGAGAGAGAGAGAGAGCTGAGGAGTATACTGAGATAGTTTGACAGGAGGTGTGCATTCAGTAGGAGGTAAATAGTTAAGGATATCCGCTGTATATTTCTAAAGGTCTAGAAGAGAGCATATTGAATGTTCTCACCTAAAGAATTCATAAATATTTAAGGTGATGGGTGCACTAATTGTTCTGATTTGATCATTTCAAAGTGTATACACATATTGAAGCATTATATTACACTGTAAATATATAATTATATTAGTATATGAAAATAGAAATAAAAAGTATTCTAACAATGTAGCCTGAACAAAACTGTTCTAGAGGTGTGGTACTCAACTCTGCCTATAAGAATTCCCTAGAAAACACCCCTTCCACACACCAACTCCCATGACTCCACTCTGTCCTTAGGCCTATGCTTCATCCTCATGGGAATCCAATATCCAGCCAAGTAGGTTTGAGAACAATTTGTTTTAGTGAGTATCAGAAGCAAGACCATGATGGATTCCTAGTCTTGTGGCTGGATTCGTGACAGGAAGATCCAAGGCAAACCCCGAGGCACAAGAATTTTATTCTGTGTATTTGATTATCAGTACAGGGATGCTCTTGAAGCATTTTGAGTGGAGAGTTGACATTAGGTTGATATTTTGGTCAATTCTCTCCAATGATCGTAATAGGTGATGTGTGCAGAAGTGGGAAGGGCCAGAATGAAAAAATGTTTACCAAAACCAAGTCAAGGAATATAGTGAATGAAATTGAAAGGTAGTGGTGAGAACAGAGAATGGTGGGTGGCTTGAGAGACGCCTCATACAGACATACACACAGGAAAAACATCATTGCATAAAATAAAAATAAATAAACCATTTAAGAAAAGGAAGCAGATTCATAAGGACTTGTTCACAATTGCATGTGGGAA
The DNA here is from genome assembly GCF_907164565.1 of Psammomys obesus. Taxonomy (NCBI): domain Eukaryota; kingdom Metazoa; phylum Chordata; class Mammalia; order Rodentia; family Muridae; genus Psammomys; species Psammomys obesus. Next base: position 9,046,355 of record NW_026596143.1, on the reverse strand, counting down.
TTCTGGTAAGGCACAATGGTCTTTACTGTGTAGAATCTAACTGAGATTTATTTACTAGACTTGGGAGTTGTTAATAGATTTTAAGCTTATTGTATGGAAAAATATCTTTAAAATGTTCTGTTCACCAAAGTGAATTCATACTATGAGGATTTGAGGAAACAGAGAATAAGACTGACTTGTTCATTGTATTAATTAGTTTGCAACAATAGATAAGGTACACAGCTTGGTCACCATCAGATCTCTGGACTTCAAGCACACAGGATCTCATCCCATAGTCTTCTATGGTCTTCAGCATGAAGGGACCAGACTGTTGCAACACAATCACACATACCACGTCATTCTTAAGGAAACTGGTATTTGTTAGAGAAGAAAAGAACATGGTTTAGTCTATCCATTTGTCTTTTATCCTATGCTTTTACAGTTTGATTTGCCTTCTTAGTCATTGTGTGGAATGATGTAGTTCTCATTCTCATTCCATTGTGAAGAACGCAGTTAGGATTCTGTTTAGGATCTGCTTCTACCTATTTCATCAAAACAAAAACGCTTGCTTTAGGATATCATGGTATGTTGATTTCTTTTCCTTGTGATGGGATAAATGCCATGACTAAAGCAACCTCAAGGAAAAGTGTTTGTTTTGGTTCACTGTCCAAGCTACAGCCCATCATAGTAGGCAAGTCAAGGAAGGTATCATGTGCTTAAACCAGCAGCTCATATCGCATCCACAGGCAAGAAACAGAGAACGGTGAGAATTACCTTTCACCATTTACAGCAACAAGGATCCCAGCCGGGGAATGATGCAGAAAGCAAATCCTCTCATCTTTTTTTTTTTTTTTTAAGTTTTATTTATTTATTTTAGATTCTTTATTAATTACATTTTATTCACTTTGTATCCCCCCCTGTGGTTCCCTCCTCCTCTTGTCCCAATCCCTCCCTTCCTCCACTCATGCATGCCCCTCCCCAAGTCCATTGATAGGGGAGGTCTTCTTTTCCTTCCTTCTGATCCTAGTCAATTAGGTCTCATCAGGAATGGCTGCATTGTCTTCTGTGGCCTGGTAATGCTGCTCCCCACTCAGGGAGAAGTAATTAAAGAGCAGGCCAATCAGTTCATGTCAGAGACAGTCCCTGTTCTTATTACAATGGAACCCACTTGGATACTGAACTGCCATGGGCTACATCTGTGCAGGGGTCTTAGGTTATCTCCAGGCATAGTCCTTGGTTGGAGTATCAGTCTCAGGAAAGACCCCTGTGCTTAGATTTTTTGGTTCTGTTGCTCTCTTTGTGGAGTTCCTGTCCTCTCCAGATCTTACTATTTCCCACTTCTTTCCTAAGATTCCCTGCACTCTGCCCAAAGGTTGCCCATAAGTCTCAGCATCTGCATTGATAGTCTGCAGGGCAGAGCCTTTCAGAGGTCCTCTGTGTCAGGTTCCTGACTTGTTCCCTCTTTTTGCCTTCTTCTGATGTCCATTCTCTTTGCCTTTCCGGATAGGGATTGAGCATTTTAGCAAGAGTCCTCCCTCTTGATTAGTTTCTTTAGGTGTACAGGTTTTAGTAGGTTTATCCTATATTATATGTCTATATGAGTGAGTATATACAGTGTGCATCTTTCTGCTTCTGAGATAGCTCACTCAAGATGATTAATATAGTAAAAATGGCCATCTTACCAAAAGCAATCTACAGATTCAATGCAATTCCCATCAAATTACCAACACAATTCTTTACAGACCTTGAAAGAAAAATTCCCACCTTCACATGGAACAACAAGAAACCCAGAATTGCTAAAACAATTCTCTACAGTAAAAGATCTTCAGGAGGTATCTCCATCCCTGATCTCAAGCTGCACTATAGAACAACAATACTAAAAACTGCATGGTACTGGCATAGAAACAGTCTGGTGGATCAATGGAATTGAATAGAAGACCCTGACATAAATCCACACACTTATGATACCTGATTTTTGACAAAGATGCCAAAACCATTCAGTGGAAAAAGGACAGAATCTTCAACAAATGGTGCTGGTCTAACTGGATCTCTCACCTTACTAAGTGCAATCAAGATATTCGCTCCCAGGTCCTCCAGGATGCCCATCTCCAAGGTCATATTCTCAGAAGCAGATTATGTGGGTAGTCATTAGGCCATTGCTTCTTTAGTGATAGGACGTTGTTTAACCCGAGTAGCTGTGTTAATCATTTCTAAAGACAGCATTGCAAGCATTCACTTTATTTGAGGTAAGAAGATTGGGATTTGATGCATCAGACAGGAGTACAACAAGAAGAACCTAGTAAAATTTTAACCTATCCTGTGTTGACTTAGTCCCATGCAGAGCACAAATTATTAATGTATCATAGTGTAAATCAGTAGTTAGATCATGATAGTTGCACATTGATATATTAAATTTAGCATATATCCCTCCTTACTTCTTCAATTACTCTATGAAAGTGTGCTATAGTCATTCTTTATGTGGCTTGATACTAATTTAATGTATAAATACATATTTTTATATTTGTGAACATGTGTGTATGTTGTACATATGCTTGTGGATGCTCATACATGTGGGGATGAGAGAAAAATCTTGGGTTTCATTCCTCAGATATTATTCACCTAGTGGTTCATTAAGACAAGGCTTCTCGTTGGCCTGGAGCTTGCTTAATAGGAAGCATGTTTCTGAAATTTGTCCATTCTTCCCTCCTATCACTCTTGTAACATGTATGCTCTACCACCACATCTGGCTTAAAAAACAAAACTAAACCAAACCAACCAACAAACAAATAAAAAACCCAAACAAACAAACAAAAAACCCCAAAAACTATGGTTCCAAGGAATTAAGCTCAAGTTCCCATGTTTATAAGGCAAGCAGTTAGTCTACTGACTGTTCTAACTCCAGCCCATCACATTATGGTCTGTCTTTCCTTTCTTTAGAGATCTGCATTTTTCTAAGTTCTTACTATTATAAATAATACATATATCAATATCCACGGGTGATATTGTAGATTTTTTACAGGAATGTTCTCAATGCAAATGAGTAGAATTAGAATATTAGGCCCAAGTCTGAATGCATCTGTAATTTCCTCCCCATAAATTTTGTAAATTAGTAGAAATGCTCACGCTTTGGGACTGCAGTGCCCTCAGTTTGAATCCTGGCCCTATCACTTGTTAGTAAATCATTTAACTGCAAAGACTTGTTAAATGGAATAGAGTTAATGCCTACCTACAGCATCTCCAAATTATCTTCCTTTGGAGATTATCCCCAAAGACTACTTACCTTTGTATCAGTAGAATAAAAAAGACTAGGGCTCTTGAATATCTTGCAAACCAGGAATCACTGCTCTGGATTCGGTTGCGACAACTATTCTCCAGCCTCACTCAGCTTTAGTTTAGCCACGGACCTTCTTTTGGAAAACCGCGCGTTTTCCATGTTAACTCAATGTACCTGTTGGTGAGTGTGCTCTTGCACGCTACAGTGATCATTCCTCTCTGTCTCTAGTTACCCAGTGTTTTCTAGTATCATGATTTGTTGAGTGACCCAAGGAAAATGGAGCTCATCAGTCTATTTCTGACTTCTTCACCTTGATCGCTACTTAGGAGCCTGGAACTGAAATCCATGGGATTGATTTCTATTTTAAGCTATTTTTATCATTTCAAATCCTGGAGATTTTCTGAGCCTTAGCACATCTCTGCCTTGCCATCCTCTTACTATTGGCTGTCAGGGTTATTCTCACACAACTGCTGAGTGAGCCTGTCCTAATTTGGTCTCTTGTGTTGGGACCAGAAGCCACCTGGAGAGGGAACGATTTGTTTTATCTCATTCTTTCAGTTAACTGTCCATCAGTGATGGAACTTTGGGTAACAACTCAAGCAGAGCTGAGAAAGAAACCCTGGAGGAGAAGTGCTTACTTCCTTGCTCCTCATAGCTTGTTCAGTACTCTCTCACTCCTTCTCTTTCTTCCTCTCTTTCTTTAATTTCTAATTATTTTTATTTTGTTTTGTGTATATGGGTGTTTGGCCTGTTTATGTTTCTATGCCACATATGCATGCAGTGAAGAAGAATCGATTGGGTCCCCTTGAACTGAAGTTAGAGATGTCTGTGATCCACCATGTGGCTGCTGGACATCAAACCCAGGACCTTTGAAAGAGCAGACAGTTCTCTTAACTGCAGAGCCAACTTTACAGCATCCTGAGCCTACTCCCTTTTTATAATCCAGGACTACCAGTCAGTCTAAGGATGGCACCTCCCATTGCCAGCCACCTCCATCAATCATTAAGAAAAGAAAATGCCCCACAGATTTGCATACAAGCCAAACTGATGGAGGCATTTTCTTAGTTGAGGCTCTCTCTTCCCATATGATCTTTTCTTGTGTGAAGCTGACCACAATCTAACCAGTACAGAAACCAACCAGCCCAAGAATGTGAAAAAAAAGAGAGGGATTTGGGGGCATATGTATAACAAATGGTTAGCAAGTCCTATCCAGAGACATGACTCTCCACCAAATATTGAACTAAATGGCATTTATAACTTAATTAGGTATTGTGCAGCCATTTTCTCTGGATTGAAACTTTCCATACTGGGGGAGATTCATCAGACTCAAAAAGTAGGCAAACCATCCATGTCTTTGAAAGCTGACATTGACACGACTCAGGAGGCTCCTTTTTAATAATAAAGAAACAACTCTATGGTGAGAAGACCCCCCCCCCAACCAATTGCCTGGAAGAGCTTTGACCTGTCCACCTGCCTGAAAAGTCTTTCTGGGAGCTCTGGGGTTGCAGCTTCTATACATTGTCTATCCCTTCGCCTTCCCCCCATGCTAAGCAAGGGTTTTCAGTGATGTAGCTGCATTTGAGCCAAACCTGTCTCTGTAATGTTTCATTGAAGCTCCTCAAAGCAAGCTAAATAAATGCATTGGTGAGTCATAATGGACTTTATGGTAATCATTGCTTTGGTCTATCACTGATTTTCTATCTAGGGCAAACAAGTTAGTATCATATCTCTACAGGAAGTCTCACACAACATGAATAGTTCTAATATGCTAAAATAATATTTCTAATGTGAGAAAGTGATGACCTCTGGATATCATCATAGGGATGAGAGGGGTACAAAGAGTAAGGGTCCTTGGCTTTTTAAAATCAAGCTATGTATGTGTAAGTGTCCTAGGTCAAGTTCAGAGCTTGTTACTGCCTATTTCAAAAGCCTACAGGAACAGAAAGAATCATGGATGTCCGTAGCTTAAGTATATAATAGTGTGAGGTGCCGATCATTTGTAGTGATGGGAACCCTGAGCCAAGACCATTGCTGTCCTTCAGCTGCCTTCTAGTGGTTGCCTGGCTACTGCTTTTGGTCCCTGTGCTCTTCATCACTACCACAGCACCACACCTGGCCAGCAGCATGCATACCTGTGCTAAGTAAGAGCAGACATGCTGGAGTCTGCATTTTGATTCATTTCAGATGTGTAATTTTAAAGGAATGTTGCTATATCTTTAAAACATGCTGCATTTGCTTAGATCATGGGTTAACGTGATACCAGAACCTGTTTCAATACCTAGTGTTTCTAACTGATAAGGTTATTTTAGTTAGTGCTTTTTTTTTCCTAGATCAAAACTTTTTTGAATTTCTCTTTAAAAAAGGTATGTTACACCAACATAGACAAATTAGGTGAATCAAATATCTATATATAGGTTAAACACATAAATATGAAGCATAAATAATACATTCATAAAAATTATGTAAACCAATAATACTTCTGTGCCTTATATTTTTGCATGTGGTTTTTATTGATTATTGGAGTTGGAGTTACAGGTGTTCATGAGCCATTTAATCATTTAATGTGGGTGCTGGAAACTGAACTCTAGTCCTCAAGAATGAATAGCAGTCACTCTTAACATCTGAGCCATCTCTGCAGCCCTATTATTGCCCTTACATGAAGACTTAAACAAGTCTTTTCCTTTCAGCTCATGGCTTGCATCTTTATTTCTATTATTGTGTTACTTTGGGTCTTAGTCATACCCAAAGAAAAATATACAAAAGCTATCAGTCTTACATAAAATGCAATAATAAAGCACTATGTGTCTCATCTTCAAATACTATGCAGCTCTGAAAAATTTAGCAACTTTAAAGAGCCCCTTAAAGATGTCAGTAGCAAGAACTGAGGGAAGATAAAAGCTGGAATGTGAATATGTTCTTCAGTCCATTCTAAAGGCTGCTCTGCTGTACTAAAGGGACAGAGAGGTAGGACTGCCATGGGAAATAAAGAGTATACATCATAGCAACAAAGAGGACATTTAACTCTAAATACACAACACTGTATCTGTGATACTTTTTATTTTTTTAAATCAATGCTACCAAGGAGCTGACAGAAGCAGCTTAAGGTTGGAGAGACTTATTGGTGTGCAATTTCAGTTCTTTGATGCACAAAAGGGATGGTGGACCCTGAGCAGCAGGAGTGCGAGGTGAACACTCCTCTCCGCTTGCTGGATCAAACAGAAGATTTGGGTCAGAACCAGAAGCAGACACTCCTTTCAAGCCACACTCTTTGAAGCTTTCTGTTAATAGGCCATAATTTCAAAGCCTCTACTACCTTCCCAAACATCTCACTATATGTGCACTGACGAAGAGCTCAGACACGTGAGCTCAGGAGGGATATTCCACATCTTCTACAAGTGTATAGGAAAATCCCCCAAACTTCCTCTGCATGGGAGTGCAAATGGGTAAATCTTTTCCAGGAGGATGGGAATGGGGCTGCGTGGTGATGTAGCTAGACGAGAGTGTTCTGAGATGAGAGAAGAATTATCTGTGCTCATTGGTCATGCACCTTTCTGGTTTCAAGGAAGCTTATCCTTCCTAGAAGGTGACCTTGCAATTAAAGTCATAGGCTGAAGCTGGTGGGACAGAGAAGCCAAAGCCATGTCAACTCAGGGATGCTCAGTCAGGGCTTCTTTTATACAGGAAAGAAATCCATTTTCCCATTTGTACTATACATGCGTATGTTTTAAAATAAAAAACAAAATCATGTGTATGTGTGAGTGTCTGCCATGTGTATGTTAGTGCCCACAGTAATCAAATTAGGGTTTGGGTCCCTGTGCTTTTCAGGTGGCTGTTAGCTGTCTGGTGTGGGTCCTGGGAAATAAAATCCTGTTCCTGGAAGAATACTAAATGTTAACTGCTGAGCCGTTTCTCTAGGCCCCTGGTTTTATTTATTTATTACTTTTTTATTTGAATGCAAAACCTTAATTTTAAATATACACAAGAGCAGTAACAATTGCACAAGCCCACACGACAACATTGTAAACCAAGGTATTTGTCAACACTGATTCTATCCTTATTTAAACTTTTAAAATTCTGTTCATCCTGGATTGGTTTTGTATTAATTTTTATTTTTAAGACATGGCCCTGGGATTCTTGCCATGGGGGGAGGTGGAATATCAATGCTTTTCTCCATCCCTCCTACTTTATGTAATGGTAATTAGGAGGCAGACAGGCCAGGAATCTCAAGACCAGAGGAATGGCACCATGAGTTCTCAGATTTATAATTCCATTAGTACATGGAAATGAAGAAAGAGGAAAGCAGCTGGTCCCAGTGGAAGCAGAAAGACACCCAGAAAGGCTGCTCTCTCAGGAAAGAAAGTCAGAACATCTTCAGAGAAAGTAACTACTGTGTTTCCACCAATGTTGAAAACAAACAATCAGAAAACAAAAATCAAAACAAAACAAAACACAAAACAAACAAAACAGTAGCTATATGTCACCCAGCAAGAGATGAGCCCAGTTTTGACTGGAGACTCTTAGGAATCAGCAACAAGTACAGTCCATAGGTTTTGGGTCTGAGAAGGTCACTTATGAAGCTAGGACTTTAAAAATAGATTTCTGAATTTTTAAAAGCGTTTAAGATTTGCAGCAAAGGTTAATTTAGGGTGCAGATTTCTCATTTGTCTTCTGTTCCTCACTCTACCATACATGGATGAATTTTAATTGTAAGTATCCTGTAGCAGAGTGGTTACTCTGTTGCAGCTGTTAAAGCTGCGTCGGTGAATCGTTATCACCGGGCAGCTACGGATTGCAATAGTGTCACATCTGGCAAGTTTTGACAAATGTATACTGATATGGGCCCATCACTGTAGTTGTACACAGTAGAGTTTCACTTTCCGAAAAATCCATCCATGTTCCACTTACTGCTACTCATTCTCTCCACCACCCTGGATACACCTGATCCTTTCAAGGGTCTTTATAATTCTGCTTTTTTTTTTTCTTATTTTTTTAACTTTAATTTTTGTTTATTTTACACCCTGGTTGTAGCGCCCCGCTCCTCTTCTCTCAGTCCCACACTCCCTCCTTGTTTCCCCTATCCTGCATCCCCTACTTCTCAGAGAAGGGGAGCCCCACCCCAGCCCACCATATCACTTCTCATCAGCACTGAGTACAGCCTCTTACCCTGTGGCCTACTGAGGTAGCCCCAGCAGGGGAAAGTAATCAAAAAGCAGGAAACAGAGTCCATATCTAAGACAGCCCCCATTCCCCTTACTAGGAGACCTATACAATGACCAAGCTGCCCACCGGCTACATTTGTGTAGAGGTCTAAGTTCAGTCCATGCATGGTCCTTGTTTGATGCTTCAGTCTCCAAAGGCCTCCTGGACCATCATCAGTTGTCTCTGTTGGTCTTGTGGAGCTCCTGTCTCCTCTGGGCCCATAATCTCTTACATATTTGGTGTTGTCATTGTACTTCATTTGGGTCATTTTGATAAGTATGTAGTTGTATCCCACTATTGCTTGCACTTGTAATTCTATAGTGTATCTAGTGATACCATGAGCTTTAAAATGCTTCCATGCATTCTGCATATGCTATTTGGTGAGGTAACCCTTCTGTTCTTCAGATCATTCTTAGGTTTTGTTGTCATTGAAGAGAATTCTTTATATACTTTGGGTTATAGTTCTTTATCATTTGTCTTGAGTAAATATTCTTGTCTAGTCCATGGCTTGTCATCCTCTTGGCAATGTTTTCTATATAAAGTAGACATTTTTAATTTTGATGTAGTCTGACATGATTTTTCTATTTTCATAGATTATGCCTTTGGTGGTTTAACTAAAACAATCATCACTATACATATAGCACCTACCCTTTCTTTTCAGTTACCATCTAGGAAATTTATAGTTTTGTTTTTAAACATAGATAAGTTTATATCTAAATGTACAGAGGTTGCAAGCACTGTGCTTGTATTATTCCTCCTCCTTCTCTTCCTTCTTTACCTGTGAATGCACACTTGATGAGAAGATTATATTTTCTAAACCAGATGGCCTTTGATCCTTTATGAAGATTGATTGACTGAATTCTGATGAGATTACGTTTGTTTTTTTCTCCTGTTCCACTGAGAGTTTCTCTATTATTTTGCCATTGCCACATTGTCTTAATTACAGAAGACTTATAGAAAATCTAAAATCCTTTGACTTTTGCTTTTTTTGCTTTGTATATAAGGATATTATTTTATCGATATTAACAAAATAGAGTGCTGATGAACTGGGATTGTGCTGAATATATAGAACAGATTAAAAAGAAAACCCCACATTTATTTTTAGTTTTTAAAATTATTTGAGATTGTGATATAACTAAAACATTTCTCCCTTGCCTTTCCTCACTCCAAATACCCCCATAACCTTCTTTACTCTTTTTCAGTTATGACCTCTTTTTTTATTAACTCTTGTCACATGTATATTTGTATATATTTAATCACACACACACACACACACACACACACACACACACACACACACACAC
>NW_026596143.1:9016642-9036589 GCF_907164565.1 Psammomys obesus | reverse complement strand
CTATTGGTGTCCTCCATGTTAAATTCATGTTTAAGCAGTCATGTTGATAAGACTTTATGGGTGTAGCTTCTGACATTACTAGGAGACACATTCTCATGGCAAACTTCCTGATATTCTGGCCATTACAATCTTTCTACTCACTCTTCCTCAATTTTCCCTAAGAGTTGGTTGTGGGAGTGGTTTACAGAAGTATCCATTGGGACAGGGCTCTATAATTGTGCATTTTGATTGGTTGTGGTTTTCTGTAGTGGTCTCCATCTGTTACAAAAAGATGTTTTCTTGGTGAGGGGTAAAGACTGTACTTATCTGTGGGTATATGAGCACACAGATTGTTGTTAAAAATTATGCTTCGTTAGTAAAGTAGTGGTTGTAGCTTCTTTCCCCAATATCCATTACTTCACTAGAACTGAATAAGAAGCTAGGTTTCTGGTACCTGGCATGGTTTCCCTCTTGTTGAACAAGGTTTGACATTCAATTAAAGAACTATTGGTTATTAGTTACAGTCAGGATATGTGTGGCATTACTGTACTCTTAGGCTTATCTTGCCATTTTGGTTGATGTGATTCATAGGTGACATAACTGGGCAGCAGTGTTGGTTGCCTCCCTCCTTCGTAAGCTTGCAAGTTGCCTTCTGATACCATGAAAGGTAGTCCTCAAGGAGGAGGCATTCAGGTCAGTTCTAGCTCAGAGACTCCCAGTGTCTGAAGTACATGATGTCTTCAGGAATAGGAACTTACCTTCCACCTCTGGGGCAATCAAGAGCAATAAGCAGTATGTATGTTTTGGGAGTCTCTTGAACAACCCTGGCCAGGAACTCAGAAGAGCTATTGGGTTTTTTGTTGGGTGTTCTATCACTCTTGGAGAAAGCATTGCCAGCTCAGATGAGTAAAATTCATTTAAAAGTATGTTATGTGTATTCCATATGTTACAGAATTTTAAGTCAAATAGCTAATAGTGTGAGTCCTTATGTCTTTTTCAGATATTGTTATTTTATCCCCTCCTTCCTTCTATGATAATCTCCCTCCCTTTTCCCTAAAAAATCCCACTTTTTTCCAGATTCCCCTTTCAAATCACTTGTATCTACTCTTCCTGTTTACTCTCCTTTTTCTTGTATTTACCTCTCTCTCCCTGAAGAGCTCCCATTTCCCTGATCAGATCACTTGATTCCCACTGTTCTCTTTATTGTTCCCCAAGCCTCCTATCCTAGAAATGGTCCTGTTTTGTGTTCCTAGTATATGCACCTATTACAGAATATGTACTCACATCTGAAGACTGGAGCTAGGAGACTAGTGAGGAAGAACATGAGAGCTTTGTTTTTCTGGGTCTAGGCGACCCCACTCAACATGGTCTTTTCTGGTTCCAACCATTTACCTTCAAAAATTTGTGATTTCATTTTTCTTTACAGAGGAATAATATTTATTGTCTATGTACCACATTTTTATTTTCTGTTCACCGGTTGAAGGACATTTAGGCTGTTTCCATTTCCTAGCTATCCACTTACTGTGAATATAAAAGCAATGAATATGGTTAGGTACTTATCTGTAGAGTTGGGTGTCAAGTTCTTCAGATGTATGCTGAGGAATGGCATCCCTGTGTCATATGTAGACTTATTTTATTCTTTTGAGTATTCTCCACACTGTTTTGCAGAGTGGATGCACCAGTTTGTGATCCCACCACCATTGAATGAGGGTTCCTGTTTTTCTTGCATCCCCTCCCACATATTTTTGTCAGCTGTTTTATTGATCTTTATCACACTGAAAAGATGAAAGCTCAAAGTTGTTTTAAATTGCATTTCCATAATTGCTAAGGACAATGACATTTTGCAAACATTTCTTAGCCTCTTTTTCTTTTGAGAACTCTCTCTTCAGGCTCCAAACCCATTTTTGAATGGGTAATTGTTTTTCCCACTCTATTTTTTGAGTTATTTTTATATTCTGGGTGTTAACCCTCTGTCAGATGTATAGCTGTCAAAGATTCTCTCCCTGTCAGTAGCTTCCTCTCAACTGGCTTGGTTGTTTCTTTAGCGATGCAGAAAGTTTTTAGTTTTATGAAGTCCCTCTTGTCAAATTATTGGCCTTAATTCCTGAGCAAATGGAATCCTGTTCAGAATGCTCTTTTTCTACAGTATCATGTAGGATACTGTGTATGTTTTCTTCTAGGAGTTTCAGTGTTTCAGGTCTTCCATTGAGGAATTTGATCCATTTGGAGTTAGTTTCTGTGCAAGGTGATAGACATGGGCTTAATATCATTCTTTTGCAAGTAGACATCTAGTTTCTCCAGCACCATTTGTTAAAGATGTTTTCTTTCCGGCAGCCTACGGTGGTTTTTGTTGTTGTTGTTGTTTCCTGTTCTGCCATCTTTATTTAATCTTGAGCAGCTTACATTATATGGACTCATATTTGAGTCTTCAATTTTGTTTCACTGATCTCCATCTTGCTTTTGTGTCAGTACCAAATCTCTCTATTACTATCAATCTTTAATATATCTTAAGAGGTAGAACTGTAATCACCCCAGAATCATTTTTTTTTTTTTTGCTTTGGATTTTGACTATCTGTTCTGTTTTTGTTTTCTATTTCTGTGAAGAATAAGAGAGGGATTTTGATTAAAATCACATTGAATCTGTATATAGCTTTTAGTAGAATGGTCATTTTTGCTTTGTTAATTCTAGCAATCCAGAGCATGGAATGTCTTTCCATATTCTACTGTCTTTTCCTATCTCTTTATTCAGAGGTCCAAAGTTTCCCTTGTAGAGGTTTTTCACTTTCTTTTTTATGTTTATTCCTAGATAATTTATTTTCCTTGAGGCTGTTGTAAAGGGAATGTGTACATGGCCTCCTTCTCTTGCTCCTGGTGCATAGAAAAGCTTCTAGTTTGTTCAATTCGATGCTGTATCCTGCATGTTGCTGAATTTGTCTGTTTTTAGAAGTTTTCTGGTAGAATATCTTTTTTTTATGATTGCTAATGTACAGTATCATGTCACCTGCACATAGTGATAGCTTAACTTCTTCTTTTCCCCTATTTGTATCCCTTTAATTTCCCTCTTTTGCCTTATTGCTTTGGCTGGTATTTCAGCATAAAGCGGAAAAGGAGTTGGGATAGTGGGCAGCCCCCTCCCATTCCTTACATCAGTGGTATTGCTTCAAGCTTTTCTCTGTGTGGGATGATGTTGGCCTTCTCATATATAGCTTTTAGTGTTTTGAGATTTGTTTCCTTTATCCCTACATTCTCTAGGACTTTTTTTCATCAAGGTGTGTTGTTTTTTTTTTTTTTTCCCCAAAGGCTTTTTCTGCATTTTTGAGATGATAGGAATTTTTGTCTTTAATCCACTTATGTGTCTTATTAATTCATTGACCTGCATATGCTGATCTACCCCTTCACTTTAGGGATAAAGGCGACTTTGTCATGATGGAAATCTTTTTGATCTGTGTCTATATTCTGTTTGTAAATATTTCATTGAGTACTTTTGAGTCTATTGTCATCAGGGACATTGATCTCTTGGTTCTTTTTTTTTTTTTTTTTTTTTTTTTTTGTCTACCTAGTTTGGCTATTAGACTAATACTGGTTTCCCAGAAGAACTTTGAGCTACTTTTGGTTTTGTTTGTTTGGTTTTGCTTTTTAAAATAGGTTAAGAATGATTGGCTCTGTATCTTCTTTGAATGTCTGATGTAAATTTAAATTTAATCCTGATGTAAATCCATTTGACCCTGAACTTTTTTAGTTTAAAGGATTTTTATTATTATTTCACTCTCTTTCTTGCTATGATTAGGTTTAGGTTGTTAAATTCTTTTTGGTTTAATTTAGGTAGTTTGGTTGAATTTAGAAATTTACCAATTTAGTTTTTGGTTTTTCAGCTTAATGGACTAGAACTATTTAAAACATTCTTTTATTTAATTGGTATCTGTTGTAAGATTTCCCTGTTATTTCTAGGTTTATCAAGTTGGAGTGGAGTATTATTCTTACTTTGGTCTGTCATCAGTTCCCTATTTAGAATGAGTAGATATTTGTTCATATACCTCCAACAACAGTGTCACACAGCAGGGCTCAATTGAAAACACTGTCCTACTGTGTCCTTGATGGGACTTATTTAGAATATTCATTTAGACCATAGCTTTGAACTTTTCCATCTTCAGTGCTAATCCTTAATGGATAAATAGCACAGTCACCATTGAATCTTCTTTCCAAAACTTAGTACCCTCTAATTCTTTTTTCTATCTGGTAAATAATGCAGTGAATTTCTTTACTGACTTATTCTCTTGCTCAAAATTTAATAGAACCAGGGTTTCAGTTGTTTAAAGAGCTACTGTTTGATGTATGTTATATGATATTTGATTGGTGAGCCCCGAGACTCTCACTTTGGAGATTACAGTCTTGAAAAAGTCTATTGGATTCTAAACCCAAATCACTTTCAATTATCCAAAACTCCAGACACTGTGAATGAAGCATTCATTTATGAGACACAATTTCAATCTCTACGGGCCTCACACAGAGCTTAATGTGAGTGAAAATAATAACATGAGAGATAGTTAGAGAAAAAAAATCAGCAAAGAATGGCAGGTGCCAAGCATCCTGTGACCTTTTGGGAGAAGGATGCAAAGTGAAGAAAGACATTTCAAGTGCAGATGCAGGAGATGTATCGGCAACAGAGAGATGGCGATGAAGCCGACTGAGAACATGTCGTTTCAGGAAGGGCTACAGGAAGCAAAAGGAATTGGTGTTTTATTCTCTCCTCTAATATCCTTAGGAAGTGTGTCTTATCTCAGTAACACAGCACTGTTTCATAAAGTGATAGGAAAGGCTTCAGTATGAGAGCAGATTCAGGATGAGGCACTGGCAGAAGTTTATAGACGTGGTGTCATCAGAGCGATACATTTTAGAGATGGAGGCAAGCTAGAGAATCCTTGCTAGGACCTAGAGGAAATCAACTTTCTCTGTGACATCTATTTTTTTTTTCTCACAGCCAACTCTCACAGAGTCCATTTCTCTGTGTTGATGCTTACCTTGCCAAAGCTAACTATTGTTCATCTCCTAGTAGGCTCTGAGCTTGCTGAGAGTGAAAACAGCTCATTTCAATCAATAAACACATTGATTACTTGCTATATAGTAAACAATTAATAAATAAGTGTTTAATTGAAACAAAAAATTTCAAGAAAAAAATTGTAGTCTTGTCTAAGGTATGTGTTGCATCATATCCAAAATAAAAATCAATAGAAAAGCATGAATGAAAAATCCCAATATTGATGTGATTATGTCTACATAGATATAGGTAGCTCCACTATCTATATATTCTTCATATAGACACATATATTCTCAAATCTATCAAGACACAGAACTGAACACAGAAATTCATATTTTCTAGTTGGAGAATTTTCTTGATTTTTCTGGCCTTTAATCTTATTTACTTTGAACTAATGGGATTATTGCAGCAGTTTTCAGTCCTCATTGATTTTGAAAGCCATTTATAGCTCATAGGATGTAGGATTTTTGAATATCCAGCTAAAGTTTGAAGAGGACACATAACCATGTTCACAAACTGTTTACATACCTGTTAACCTTCTCAGTGGATCTGTTCACTGGCTAAAACCTCTGAAACACAGACAATCAGGCAGTGCTGATTCCTTCAAAAAGCATTAATCCTTCAGTAATCACAAATCACTGAATGCGTGTGCACCAAGTATCAGGAAGCTCGCAGCAGGGACGCTGTCATAGGTTTCTGTCTCCCTCACTATTGATCACTCATCATTAGGGGCAACAGTGTTAACATAGGCTGTGTTCATGCTAATTGTGGGAGTTTTGACAGGCAGCATTGATTTATCCTTTACTACTGTAAAACGATGATTGTGAGGTGAAGTGAAGCTGATTGCCGAGTGCCACGTTATTTATTCTAGGTGAACAGACAATCTGCACCTAGAAATGGAAAATTCCCACTTTGGGGGAATGACATAACTCTTGCAAACCTTCCAACACTGGGCACGGCCCTTCATTTATCTAGCTAATCATCCTTTATATTAATTTGGGACTATGGAAAAGTTCATTTCAATTTACACTTTTATTAAGGAAAGCATTCAATACCTAGAAAAATGTACAGAGGAGTGTCATGAACATGACAAGTAATGTAGTCTTGATGTAATAATTTGTTACTATTTTACAATAATTATTTCATTTTAACCTCGGGTTTTCAAAGAGAATTATAGCTAACATGACATTTTACTCTTAATCTCCTTAGGAAGCGTTTTCAAGAAATAAAGTTTCCAAAGTAACTTCAAGTACTATTATTGAACAATTACTAGTTTAATGTAAATCAATACTAAGTTCACAGTAAAATGGTCTCAGTCTTACCACAAACACACACACATATACACACTCACTCTCACACTCAATTATTGCTACCAAATGTTGGAAGGTAGCTGAAAGAGCAATGAAAGGAAGACTTTTGAACTGGAAGTGTCTGGAAGCTTTGGAAAATTTCTGTCACAGTAAGGGCTAAGTGCAACCTAATTAAGTTAGGGTAATTCTTTTTTTTTTTTTTTAAATGCATGTGCATGGGCACACACACACACACACACACACACACACACACACTATGTAAAAACACAATCTAAAGGGACAGAACCTGATATTCAGGTAAGATATGTGCTATGAGATTGCCAAGCAATGTCTTTAAAAGCTTATGAGAATATAAGCAAAAGAAATTTATGTGCTAAAAAATTAAATGCTAGAAATCAAACATCAAACAGCCCTGTGACAGAAAAGAATGTTTTAATCCAAGGGGGAAAAAGTCCCTATGCTTGGTTATGTCAACAGAAACTCACCAAACAGAAATACAAAGGGAAGAGAAATGAGAAAGTCGAGTACAGAACATCCCAGAGGTGCAGGACAAATGAAAGGTATAACCATCACGGAAGTGTACAATGCAGCAGAAGGTATAGATGAAGGAAGGGGACATTGTTCAAAACTGATGGCAGACAACATCACGCATCTAAGAAGCTCAGAGAAGATCAAATCAAATTGACACAAAAGGAAATGTACCTGTAGGCGTGTCATATTCAGAAGGGAGAGAAAGGAGTGATGAGATTTATTGGGAAAATGTTCAAACGACAGATAAATAAAAGAGTGTGTTGTGGAATTCTTGTCAGAATGTGCTGTATGTCTAAAGTGTTGAGGGAAACATTCCCATCAATCTTGAATTACGTTTTTAGCAAAAAAAAAAAAAAAAAAAAAAAAAAAATCCTTCAGGTGTGAAAAAAGAAGACCATCTCAGATCTGGGGGTGGAAATCAATGGTATATGCGCTCTCTTCTCCCTCTCTCTCTCTCTCTCTCTCTCTCTCTCTCTCTCATTGTATACTTATCTAGCATGCCCCAAAGCCCTGGGTTTCTTTCCTAGCACTACAAAAGCAAAACAAACCAAGACATGAGAAAGCAAGCTATGCCAAGATTTTTCTTAGACTAATGAATACTTGGGGGTCTGTGGAGGAGTCTTCATGAGATGATCAGCTTGCTGAATAATGTTAAGAATGGTTTAGTCTGAATGTGACCAAAAGGTATTATATACCTGTATGAGACTGTCAAAGAGCAAGTTACTTTAAAAATTAAAAAAAGAAAACAAAATTCTTCAGGGTGAATGAAAATTATGTTGACTACATATCCAAATCCATGTGAAAAAAATTAGATAAGTGTAAAATAAATCTTTTACTCTCTCTACTTTCAATTTGTAACCAGTTGTTCAGAATACTGAAAATAACAATTTGGAGAGTTACCATAGTGGTAGGAGTGACAAATTTCATGACAGAGTCATGAAACTAATACTTGCACCAGACATAAACCAAAACAGTACTGCGCTTCTATAGAAACAAACAAACAAACAAACAAACAAAAAACCCCAAAACATCCCAATACATGGACTGGGGGCCTGAAACTACAGATAGGACAAAAGCATTTTGACTTATGCATACAAATTTATCGTGAAATTTCAATTGAAAAGTAGGCTCAATAATAATTTAAAAATTATAACAAAATATAGTTTATAAAAATCACTTCCATAAAAGTTGTAGATATATGCTCTTTCTCAGTATCTTATTGCACTTTTAACTTTTGCTCTAAAAAGGCACTTTATGGCTTCTCCTTGTAATTTATGAATTGCAAGCATTGCTACTTTATCAATCTCGAGCTGTTAATAAGTGAACTATGAGTTACTTTATGGTGGTTGCAAGAAAATATAATCCCAGTTCTGGAGACCTGAGGTAGGATGATCATGAGTTTGAGGTCAGTATGCCAAGCTATTTAGTAAGCTATATATCACAAACTAGCAAAAAAAAAAAATGAGAATAGATACACCTTATTACCAGCACAGTAATTCTGATACCTATATGCCTACTATGGAGGGTAACACATGCAATGTGAGTCACATTGGAAAAATGTGTGATGTGGCCACAAATGGGATAGTCCAAAACAACGTTCAATTTAAATTTTATGAATCATTTCTGGAATTTTATATTTAGTATTTTTGAACCTCAGCACCAAGGATAATTGAAATCACAGAACGTGAAAACAATGAATTAAGTACAACTGTGACATAGTTTTATGCTTCCATGGTTTTTGTTTTTTTCTTGTTGATCATGTTTACTTGGTTTTGAGACAAGGTCTTGCTATGTAGCAAAAGCTGGCCTCAATCTGTCAACATTATATAAATCTTAAGATTACAGGTAGGTGTTACCATGCCTTGTTTCTGTAGTAGTTTTGGAAGTTAACATTGATTAGTTTAGCATATAAACACAAGGATAGTAGCAAAAGATTTTGTAAGCATGCTAAAAGACAAAAAAAACAAACAAATCAGAATTATAAAATTATGAAAATATAGGAGATATTGGGAAAATCATATCAATAAATAATTTATATGTGAACAGTGTAACTGTACCAATTAATCAACATTCAGATTGTATTGTCAAAATATCTTGTTATATGATGTATATGACAAACCTCTTTTAAGTATAATGAGTCAAATAAGTATAATTCATAAGATGGGAAATGGTACACCAAGTTAACATCAAAATAAATAAAGATGAAATAGCTACATTTAACTCATATGAAACCAAAGTCTCTTTTAAGATAGTTTCTAAAAGACATACTTACTACCTGGCTTTGGTCACTTACTGTAAAAGCTGTCTTCATTCAATTGCTTTGTTTCTTTTAAATCACCACTTAACTGTACTTTCGTGGTTTTGTTATGGTTCTGTATTTTACTCCAGTGTTCAATATAGTTTAGCAGTAACAAAGTATCTAAACTCTTGTTGCCTTGAAATTGTGTTTTGTAAGTCCCATGACTTAGCTTCTTTTGGTGACCTTGATTTAGATGTGAGATTTTATATAAAATATTGAATCACATAAAAAAGATTATACGATTGAGATTTCTTTTTTAAATGGAAAATAGATTTCTTTTTAATATAAAATATGGTTTCCTTTCCATCAAAGTCTTCCAGATCTTCTCCACCTCCCTTCCCATCCAACTCCATACCTTTCTATTTTTAGAAAACAAACAAGGAAATAATTTACTTGTTATCATTTAGATTTTGTTTTTGTTTTTCAATACAGGGTTTCTCTGTGTAGTCCTGGAGGTCTGAACCTCACTCTGTAAACCAGACTGGCCTTGAGCTCAGAGATTAGCCTGCCTCTGCCTCCTGAGTGCTGGGACTGAAGGCATATGCCACTGTGCCAGGCACAATTAGTTGTTTGTTTGTTTTTTTTGTAATGAAAAAAAACAAACAAGCAAATTAAAATAATAACAATAACAACAAAGAAAAAGCATAAAGAATACACACATACACAGAGAGACAACCCCCCCAATAAAAAAGCCCACAGCAAAAACCAAAATCCATAAAAACAAAACAAAAAATCAGAAAGCATAGTATACAAGCAAAAGACCAGTAAGTTAAAAAAATCTTCAGAAATACCATTGAGTTTGTTTTGTGTTGGTCTTCTGCTGGACATGCGGCCTGCTCTGAAGTGTAGTTTGCATACACAATGAGACTCCATGGTAGAGAATAATTTTTCTTTTGCAAGGGGTTTTAATTGGAGATAGAAACAGAAAAAAAAGCTACCTAACCAAGAAGCTATCTCAAATTAACAACCACTTGCAAAAGGTGTATAGGGTCAGCAGACCAAGCAGATAATTTTGGAATTTGGCTCTTCAAATACGTAGCAGGACAGGGGCAAGGAATCTCTCTTGTACCAACTCAAGGCAAGGGCCCCTTGTGTCTCTAACAACCAATGTTTCCTAATTGCTACTCCTTGGGAAGGAGCATGATCTTGAACACAGGAGATCCATCAGCAGGACCCTCTTTTGGCATTGATGAAAACAAATGCATTATTTGCATCAGGATGTGACAACTCTTATCAGGTGGTTGCTGGTCCTAAAATGGCAAGAGGCAAAGGTTTGTGTGCGGTCTTCTCTAAGGTCAATCATAACTTCTCTAGGGAAGGCAGCTCTGAGTAGCCAGATGTACTATTTCCCCATAGTTTTGGATGGGAAATGGGTGGTAACAAGGTGAACTGAGTGAGCACAATGGTTATCACAATACCAGATTCTCCTGGTCTAGTTGAGAGATGACTTTTGCAGGACGAGAGGAAAACAGAAGGCATTATAAGATTTTAGCAACATCATATTTAATTCCTGAGGCGAATGCCAGAGGCATCACTGTGGACTTCATATCAATGTGTTTGGCTCCTGGAGTAGAAGGGAAAAAGAAAACTAAATATATGTTTAGATTCAGCAATACATATTTTTAAATGAAGAAGACGAGTAACGTAAAGGACTTAGGTTCTCCATAATCTTTTCCAGTTACTGTGTTCCCAATGTGTGCTATAAATTAATTGGACCTTGTCACTTTAAGAAGTTTCTCACTTGGGTCCTGGGATCAATTTATAGATGTTCACAGCCTTGTCCATACACAGAATACTGATACTGTCCACCAAGAGAAAGACTGTCACAAATAGGACCTTAACACAAGGGACTGTCAGACTTTCACAGCTACGGAGAGTAGAGACCAGAATTTGGGCTTGTCTGTGATCGTGTTCCGGCTAGGATGAATGTGGTCACACATATATTGATTGACCTCTTCCTTAGCTTTGCAGAATGTGTGCTGCAGGTTAGAGGCAGTCTGATTTGTCTCTGCTCTCTGTAGTCCAGGCATCGTCCCTCGGCCATTGAACAGCATGCTGAGAAAAGCACAGTGCATCAGAAACAGAATGGCACAGTGTTAGTGTTGGTGAAAGGCTGAAATGTTTGGTATCCCACCTGTGAGAGAGGCAGTTCAGGGTCTCTCAGGGCCTTAACATGAGGACTGAGAATCAGGGAAATTGGGGATAGTTCCAGCTCTGAGATCACCCGTCTGTGCTTGCTTGGATTATCTGAAAATTAGCATTGGCCAGTGTGGTCTACATTTAACCATGTTTAAAATGGAACTACATTATTAGCTCTCTTTCTTTTCAGTTTGTAAAAGCAGTGCATAACTTACAGTAAGAAGCTTCTGTCCGGGTTAAAATGCTTAGAGATGAGGGACAAAAGACAGCGTTAAAGACTGAAGTTAAGGAGTGATGGCATGACAGGGACTAGGAGCGGCGTGATGGCTAATGCTGGTTGTCCACTTGACAACATCTGGAACAATTAAACCCAAGCAAGCAGGGCACACCTGTGAATACTGTGGCATCTCTTTATGTTTAAAGAAACTGAAGGATGCTGTGCTGGACGGTGAAGGGATCCACAGCTGTCGTGAAGCTGTGCCTTTAGGGAAGAGAAGAGGAGAACATAGGCCATCTGGGATATCTGAGTAACAGCACCCAAAACCATTTGGCTTCATGAGATCACAATGATAAAATACAGACATTTTTACTTCCGGATGTGACTTCAAACAAAAAATAAAAACCACAAGTAAAAAACTTATACTAAGAAAGACCCCAAAACTGGGAGTGTGGGTATAGCTCTGTGGTAAGTATGAAGCCCTGGGTTTGCTCCGTAGAGCAAACACCAACAAGCAAACAAACAAACAAACAAGCAACAGCCACAAAACACACACACACACACACACACACACACACACACACAGAGAGAGCAATAGTGAGCAAGAGAAAGAGCATTTCTATAACCAGAAAATAAATTTTCCAGCAGATGCACTGACTGATTTTTCTAATGTCATGTTTTTCCCTTTTCATTTTATTTCTTACACTTTTTGTATCTTCTTTTAGGCCTCATTTTTTGAACTTAGTATTCTAGAGCTACCATTATTTGAAAATATAATTTTGCTATTGGCCACATGACGTTGAGTAAATGTCAATTTTTATTTTATTCCTTGATTCCTATGTTATATCCTTATAAAATGCAGAATTTTTATGCTCCTCTCCAAGTACCATCTGCAGTACCTACTGAGTGCTTTGATCCTTCAACTAAGGGACCTTAAGCATCTAATCTAGCACTGAGGATGCGCACATCACTATTTCTTAAGAGCAGGTGGGCGAGGCTCTCGAGAAGTGAAGTCATCTACCCAAGGAAGCCAGGTATGTAAGAAGTTAAAGAATCTATGTGTCCAACTTTGAATTCCATAGTTATTCGAAGTTCTAGGGCTCATTTTGTCATAGACCTTCTGAGATCATCTGAACCTGCACGTCTCACTAAGTTTGCAAGAAATACGAGTCTTGTCTTTTAGCAGCTTAATATGAAGGATAAATCTGAAGTTGATTCACCCAGAACATCACCGCTACTATGCCTGCTCCTAGAAAAAAACAAAAAGCAAAAACCTACAGTATAATACAGTTTTTATGAGCCTGGTGGCCAAGATTCCATTTTATGTTTCATCCAAAAGGGATGACAAACAATCTTGTCAACAAGTTCATACAAACCAGATAAGGAACTTTATGTAAACTCCAATTATGTTGGCATAGCTTTAAAAAAAAAATCCATTCCAGGAAGCATTTGCCTTATTATTAATAAACAGATTGGCTTTCCAATATGGGTTATAAATAATAAAGTTGATAAATTGCTCTCTTTTTTTTTTGTTTACTTCTAAACTACCCTTCCTACCCACATGGTCTGATTACCATGCAGCTTATAATAAAATTTGTACACGCTGCTTCATTCACATTTCTATATTATTTTCTTTCTTTTCAAGTCAGTGAATAGAAGACAAATTTACATCATGATATGAGCCCAGGCAGATGCTATCCATAATGCTAAGTACTTGTCACATGCTGAAATGTATTTTTCTCTTTGGGGAATTGGATTTCTCATCTCTCTTTACTGGGAGGTAGTAACACTTGTCTCTCAGCCAAAGCTCAGAGGCCTTCATTGGCTGATGTGTGCTCTCAGAAGTGTTTTCCACCTTTTGATATCTCTCAGTGGCATCATCTCTGCTTTCAGCCTGTGTGGCAGAGAAGGTCAAATTGCGTCGCTGTGGCCGCCTCATTTTTTTGCCACATTTCACAAGGTCTCGCCGTATCAATGACTTGGATCTTCTTAAAAATATCCGTTCCAGGAAACATGTTTAACGCCAGGGAACAGGTTGGGTAGATGAAAATGCCAGAGGCCAATAGATAAGAAAAACAGGCGAGTGATGTTTTACGCTCAACTTCTCTCTTCTGGTGCCTAAACTCAAGTTCGAGCCCAGATAACATATTCGGCACTTTCAAGAAACGTTCTAGCTCGCTCTCGGGAGCTGTGTTCACTTACTCTCCCCCTAGCTTGTTCCTTTCTGATTATCAGTGGCGAACAGAACGCTGTTCTGACTTAATAAGTTGAACTCCTAACAAGAACTAGTGTTGTGCTCCTGTGTGGAGATGCTAACAAATTAACTTTTCTCAAGGTTCATGGCCAGGTGTACCTCGTGGATTTTGAGATAACACCAATTCGAGGCACTGTCGCTTATCCCTGTTTGGGAGACTCCGACACAAATGTAAAAGTCAGGATATTATTGACCTAGAAATGAGGAAACTGTTGGTTCAAACTTTAGCCAGTAAAATGCGCTTAAATAAAGTTTTGTGGAATCTGTTGTCTGTACATGAAATAAGATCTCGTGAAGAAAGGGTAAAAAGACACCGTTACAAGGCATCGTATTAACATGAAAATGCAATTTACTGGTACAGGGGGAAGAGTAAAGCCAATAGTATTACACTCTTTGGCTTAAGTGTTTTCGTATAAACGACTGATAAGCCGTTATTTGGAAAAATTTTAAGTTGCTTTTAGTGATTCTGGCTTCAAGTCTTGCCAAATGGGAGGCAGTAAAAGTACAGTCTGCCCAGGTTACTGAAGTGACACTAACACTGTACTAAGAGAAACCAATGCAGGCTAAGGCTGACAGGATGGCTCAGTGTGTAGAGGAGCTTGCTGAGCAGCCTGGCGGCCTGCCTTTGATCCCCAGGATGCAGAAAAAGGTGGAAGGAGAGAACAGACTTAAGAGAATTGTGCATGAGTTTCACACAATGCTTTCACGCACATACCATATGAAAATTTGTTCTAAAAATAAAAATTTTAAATACAACAAAAAAACCTAATAATCTGGGAATCAAAATCAAAGCATTAGAAAAAGGGAAATTTAATAATACTAAAAAAAAAAAAAAAAAGAAAGCAGGAAGAATGAAAGTGAACTTAATTGAGCAATTATACAACAGAAAACACTTGTTTCCCCCACAAATATTAAAAGAAAAGAAAGTATTGCTCATAGTAGAAGTGGAAAGATGATATTAGTGTGAAAACTACAACTCTTTAAAATTCAGATACTTTCAAAACTAATAACAATGTAAACAAATTATAATGCAGATAAATTAGCATTCTAGATTGTATGATCAAATAGTTTAAAGAAATGGAAACATACCAACTTCTTCAGAAAATAGGAAAAATAAAGTATATTATAGTTTGCTTCACTCATGTGATATCCGATACTTTTGACATAAATTTCTGATAATCACATGGGAATATTATAGAGTAAAAAAAACTATAAACATAAACACAAAATTTTCAGTGAAATATTAACCAGCTTTAAACAGCCATCTATGAATATTTTGTAATAATTTAATTTTAACTAAAATTATATGCTTGGCTTAACATTAAGAAGCAAATCAGTAAGACTCACTATATGAAGAGGAAAAACCCAAACCAACAGGTTGACTTCAAACATGGAGGGGGCCCCTAATCATCATACTTAAAAAGCATTAGTTAGTAATAGAAAGTAATATTTTAACCTGAAATGAATGTGGCAATAATGTTTTCAGTGGCGTCCTACAGGTGGAAGAGATGCCTCTATTTGTAATCAACATGTGACTAAGTCGTAGACATGAATGTATCTCAGGAAACATAAGATTTAAGGATTTGAAAAGATGAACTACATTGTATTTATTTATACAAAATCTTTGTGGTTGTATAATAACTACAGAGAAATTAAAAAAAACCTAAAGGAATAAGTTAATTTAATGATGTCCCTCAATTCAAGAACAACATGCAGAAATAAATCATGTTTCTGTGTATATCAGTTTACACAGATTGATTTGAAAGTTACAAAAATGCTGTTGGTCACAGCATAAACAGCACAGCAATTTAGAAATAGATCTAACAAATGTAGGTGAGATTTCTACCCTGGAACCTATTTCCTGGGATAAATTTGAGACTCAAATAAGAAAATGAAGTGGTGACTGTGTCCCCAGGCTAACGGCTTCATGTTTTCAGACCTCCCTTCTGCTACGTTAGTCCTTTCAATATACAGGTGTCTCGGATTTCCAGGTGATTTTTATTTTATTTTTGTTTCTGTTGGAAACAACATTTTCTTTTAAAATTAATAAAGTGTAAGGTCCAAGAAGAACTGACAACAAATTCAGAAAGAGAGAGAGAGAGATTGATTAGGACAGTGTAAGGCTTCAACAATGAGTTCAACAGCCAGATGGAACAAGACAATGAGTTCAAAAACATAACACATACATTTTCACTGAACATAGAGAAAAATGATCACTGTAAAGAAATGGGAGTAAAGTGACCTTTTTCTGGTTTTCAAAAAAATATTTAAGGTTAATTAAACATCGACACAGGACATTGTGTGTCTCACCGCACACTTCACACCAAGCACAGTTTTAACTGGGATGTAGGTCTGAATGTGAACAACAATGTTTCTGATTATTTGGTAAAACACGGAACTATGATTTTGTAATCTAGAATAGACAAGGCTTCTTTTAAAATCCCTAACTACAAAAGAAATGATTTAAAGAGGAACATTTATTAAATTAAATACCTATTGCTAACTATACTTGCAAACCAAATGGCTAGCTACAGAACGCAGGAAGATAATTACAACACATAATTTTATTAAGAGATTCATACTTAAAATTAATTTGAAATATTTAATAGGGAAAAAAAAGAGCAATCCACAAAAGGGCTATCACTATGGACAGTAAATGTGTCAAAAGCTGTCCAATGTCTCAATTCTCTATGAGTATGGAGTCAATCATCAATGACATCCTGACAAGCAAGGGTCACATCTTTAGGTTTAATTAGATTAAAACAACAACAACAACAAAAACCCTGGGCATTTATGAAGCATCAAGTAGCTTGTGAAGGTGTTTATAGATAGGCTTGACTTAAGATTAATGCATGATCCCATCTCCCAGGTTGGGGTACCAAGTCTGAATAAAGCCAGAGAAAGGAGAAACAGGGCTGGGTGTTCTCTTTTGATTCCAGGTTGGTGCCAAAGACCAAGCTGCGGTCCTCCCTCCCTCCCTCCCCCCCACGCCTTCAATGCCATGATGCCCTGCATCCCTCTGCATTGTAAGTCAGTTAACCCACTTCTCCTTCAGGTCTTTTATGTGAGGTATTTGGTGATAACAATGAAAGAAAGGAACCAATGTGCACTACAAAGGCTAAAGTGAAAAAAGTTTGAAAATTCCAAGTGTTGGCATAGATATGGAGCAAACACAATTCACATTCACTGCTGGTATAAGCGTAAACTCAAGGAATCATTTTTAAAATCTGGTGATAGCTACTAAAACTGAATACATGCTCCCAAGGACCAAGCAATCCCATTCCTATGTTAATATTTGGCACATGCACATGAATGCGGATATTCATAACTATTTGTAACACTATTTGCGATGTCCTGAAGGGAGAAGAAAATGTAAATGCCCACCAGAAACAAGACAATGAGATTAATAAACTATGGCATCGTAGCATGTGTGAGCAGTGAAATATCAGATATTAAGAGTGAACAAGCTATGTGTAATAGTGTAGAAAATATACCATGTAATAACCTCACCATCTAAAAATAGCCACTTGTGAAAGGAATTAGAGTGTATCATAGCTTTCCTAAAAAGTTTAAAAGCAATCAAAACTAATGTGTGACATTAGTTGTTAGAAGAATGATTGATTTGCAGAAAAAAATGATTATTGTCATGGAGGAAGCATAAGGGAAGTTTCTGGAATTGGAATAGTTTTCTGTTTTTCATATGGCTGTTAGTTGCATAGATTTATACATATTTAATTTGCAAAAAATTGTCTAAATAGTTTGGGGGATCAGTATTTTCTGTTTTTTATACTTCAGTAAAAATTGCTTTTGAAACTTTTAGGTACAAGGCTGGAGAGATGTCTCAGAGGTCAAGAATATTTACAGGTGGGCAAACTTTCGATCTTCATTTTCCCTCTTGACCTCCACATCTCATCCCCAGGTCTGTAGCAGTTTACCTATTGTGCTGTCTCCTTGCTCTGCCTCAATTCCTAGGGTGGTGGGGTGCGCTGAGCAGATCCTGGTGGAACACACTGATTTCCTAGCTTCTGTGAACTCTGTTAATCCTGCCCGAAGCCCATCACATTCTTAAGCATCATGTCCCAACACATAGGAACACATTGTACTCTGAACCCTCAGTGGCCACACTTGGCAGGTTTCCAGAAAAATTTCCTACCAGGCAAGCCCAACCACCATGTCCTCCTAAGAAACAAAGAGGGCAACAAAAACTAGGGGACAAAACACCCACCCACCAAAGACAAGACTAGAGTCAGCTCCTAGAATTACAATTATCCCAAACCCAGATACCTAGATGCAAACATAAAAACACAATTAGTAACACTCAGAACAACATGTCTTCACTAGAGCCCACCAACCCTACTACAGTATGCCCTGAGGACCGCATCATGGCTAAGCATAATCAAAGACTATAAGATAGCCTGTACTAATGTAATAAAGGTCCTCAAAGAAGAAACAAATAAACCCCTTAATGAAATCTATGAAAACATAAACAACAAAAGGAAAGAAAAAAAATAGTTCAAGACCTGAAAGTAGAAGCAGAATCAACACAGAAAACCCAAACTGGGGGAAATCTGGAAATGACAAATTTAAGAATTCCAAAAGGAATCTCAGTGGCAAGCTTCACAAACAGAATACAAGTGATGGAAGAGAAAATCTCAGGCATTGAAGATAAGATGAGAGAATTGGATATCTCAGTCAAAGAAAATGATTATTCTAAAAAGTCCAGACCCAGAACTTCCAGGATATATGAAACACTATGGAAAGACCAAGTCTAAAAATAATAGGAACAGAGAAGGAAAAGAAATTCAGGTCAAATGAACAGAAAACATTTTCAACAAAATCATGGGAGGAAATTTCCATAACCTAAAGAATGAGGTGGCTCTCCAAGGTACAGGCAACATAAAACACCAAATAGACTGGACCAGAAAAAGACATTTTCCTTAAAACATAGTAATTATAACACTAAACATGAAGAACAGAAAAGGATTATTAAAAGCTGCAAGGAAAAAAAGACAAAGACACATATAAAAGCAGACCTATTGGAATAATACTTGAACTCACAATGGAGATTCTAAAAGCCAGAAGGGCCTAGACAGATGTTCTAGAAGCTTCGAGACACCACAGATGCTGGACCTGACTAATATACCTAGCAAAACTTTCAATCACAATAGATGAAGAAAATAAGACATTCCATGATAAAACCAAATTTAAATAATATCTATTTACAATTCCAGCACTACAGACGTGCCAGAAGAAAAACTACAATCTAAAAAGATTAACCATACCCATAAAACATAAGAAGTAATCTCAGACAAATTAATAAAGACAGATAGACAGACAGACAGACAGACAGACAGACACACACACCCCTCTACCACCATCACCACCAAAACAATTACTTTAAAATAAAAGGAATCAACAAACATTGCTCACTAGCATTATGTACATTCATCACCTCTGTGTAAAAGGATGGAAAAAGGTAGTCTAAGCAAATGGACCTAAGAATCAAGCTTGTATGGCCATTTTAATATTTGACAAAGTAGATGTCCAACCAAAACTTATCAGAAGAAATAGGAAAGGACAATACACACTCATCAAAAGAAAAATCCACCAGAACGACATTTCAGTTTTTAACTTCTACACACCAAACACAAAGGGCATTCAAGTTCATAAAAGAAATATTGTTACAGGTTAAACCGCTTATTGCCCCCCCCCCCCCCACACTAAGTAGGAGGCCACAATACCACACTCTGGACAATAGACAGGTTGTCCAGACAAAGATTAAACAGAGAAATGTTAATGCTAACTGACTTCATAAAACAAATGGACCTAACAGATTTATCAAAACACAAAAATACAAATACATTTATCAAAACATGAAAGACTATAGTCTCAGTGGCTCAAGGAAGTTTGTAAAATATTGATCATATACATGGAGAAAAGGCGATTCTCAAAAGATACAAAAATGTTGAGATAACATTTTGCATCCTACTGACCATCACAAAATAAAATTGGATATAAAAAACAGAAACAACAGAAAGCTTACAAATACATGGAAACTGAGTAACTCACTATTGAAAAATAGCTCAAGATAGAAATTAAAAAGAAATTAAAGCCTTTCTATATATAAGCCTTTCGTTATATATATATATATATATATATATATATATATATATATATATATAT
>NW_026596143.1:8980238-9016632 GCF_907164565.1 Psammomys obesus | reverse complement strand
TATATATATATATATATATATATATATATATATATATATATATATATTATATATATATAACAAAAATATATACACAATATACCTAAACTTATGGGACATGATGGAGTAAGTTCTAAGAGACATGTTTATAGATAGCACTCTGTCTACATGAAGAAATTGGCAGAATCATACTAGTAACTTAATGGCACCCTGAACAAAATGAAGCGATCATATCCAAAATGAACAGATAACAAGAAATAATCAAGCCCAGGAATGAAATCAATAGAATAGAAACAATACCACAAGAAAGTACAAAGAATCGATGAAAACAAAAAGTTAGTTCTTTGAGAAAATCAACAAGATTAACAAACCATTATCCAAATTAACTAAAAGTCAAGAGAGAGAATATCCAAATTAATAAAGTTAGATATGAAAAAGGGGGACATAACAACAGACACCTAGGAAATTCAGAGAATCATAAGGACATACTTTAAAAACCTGTATTTCATGAAATTGGAAAATCTAAAAGAAATGGATAAAGTTTCTCTATATGTACCATTTACCAATGTCAAATCAAGATCAGGTAAGCAATTCCAATAGACCTATATATCTTAGTGAAATAGAAGCAGTCGTTAAAAGTCTCCCAACCAAATAAGTTCAGGGCCAGATAGTTTTAGCACAGAATTTTATCAGACTTTCAAAAAAGAGTTAATGCTAATAATTTGCAAGTTATTCCCACAAAATAGAAATAAAAGGAACATTGCCCAGTTTGTTTTATGAGGCCACAGTTACAATGACCACATAAAGACTCACCCAATTAAGAAACAGAATTACAGACTAATTTCTCTTATGAACATAGATGAAAAAAATCTCAATAAAATACTTGGAAAGTAAATCCAAGAACCCATTAAAAAGATCATCTACCATGATCAAGTAGGCTTCATCCCAGAGATGCAATTTACATATGTAAATTGATTAATTATGCAATTTAACTAGTTGCTTTTCCTCCTAAAACAACAAACTTTTTGAATTTTTATTTATTATTTATTAAAATTTATTCACTTTGTGTCCCAACTGTAACTCCCTCCCTCATCTCCTCACAATCCCAACCTTCCTCCTTCTTCTCCCTCTATGCCCCAATCATATTTTCCTATTTTTAAAATCACAGATGAACAAAGACCTAGCTCATAGAGTCAAACAAAAGACTCTTTTTTGTTTTCTTTCCAATCATCATGGTCCAGTGGTCAAACAGATTCTAGTTGCATGGTAAAAAGACAGTTTCTCTGGTCTGAAAGAGCTGCATGTTGCTTGAATATTTGTTAATATTTGATACAATTCAAATTTTCCTTAGAGTCTTCATAGAGAAGGTTGCTATAATGCATTCAACAACAGTTTCATCTATACTTGGTGATGAAGATAAAGGAGATGTCCTCCTCCTAAATCTTCTCAACTAATCATGAGTAGAGTGGTCAATAGATATATGATGTAGCTACGACACAGTGAAACAATGGATTTAATTATTAAATAACAAAGATGCCCTTTACCAGAAAGTAAGGCAAAACTTAGAAATGTCAACAGTCAATGTTCTTCAAGCCCAGTAAAGAGTCTCAATTTCTTTCTTCATGTTTGAATTACCCATCAGCACCAGACCCAACCTTTCAATGTAGTCCCTTCCACATTCCTTCCTTCCATATAGCTTATAGCCACCCTGCTGCCAAGTGGTGGCCAATCCCTAGCATTCCTGGTGGCCATTCTTTTCGCTTGGCGTCCTCTCCTTTAAAGAATCTTCCTCCCACAGTTATTTCCTATAGGGGTCTTCAGGTCTTGACCTGATTCTTTGCACCACAAGGGTAAACTACTCAACCATGGTATTATGACACAATGCTGCCTGAAAAGAGTGAAGATTTCAAGTTTTAGGTCTGTAAGGCTAGTGAAAGTCTCAAAGTGAGTAGATTCTGATGGCTATGATGATATTGCTTCATATCTATTCCCCAAGAAACAGGGCACTATGGAGAAACTTCAGAGTTCCTTTCAGCATTCAAGGTAGATGAACGAAAACAGTGGGGGGCTGAAACTGGTACTCAGTAAGTAATTCTAAGTCACAGAGTCCTTTAGGGAATATCAAAAGCCTTCTTTAGTAGAGACAAGTGACTTCATATCTTACTATAGCTTTCTGATTACAAAATGAAGACATGAGAAATGTACCTTGGTCAGTTAGTCTTATGGTTCTGCCCCCAATCTTGTCAGTTCTACCATGGCCGAGTGCTGACGTACGGATGCATTTAGCTCAGAAAGTAGAAAGCAGATCTTTGCAGATTATGTCTGACGCCATCAACAACTCGGTGAGACCGATTTCAGCAATAATAAGAATAATTCAGGGAAGATCTGAACAGGTGTTCAGGGCTTACCTCATACCAGACATTATGCTGTTCTTGTATTTGAAATGATTTTTTTTTTTTTGCAATCTTAGATACTTAAAATGGTTCATATGGTATAGTTGAAAGGCTATAGACTGCTTATAATACAAGGGCATGGTTTAATGAGCTCTGGTATAGTTATACGCCCATGAAGCTATAACAACAATCAGGGTAAGTAACATTTCTCACCTCTAAAAGTTTTTGTGTTTTCTGTGATTCTTCTTCCTCTACCATTTATGTCTGATCACTAATTTCTTTCTCACTGTAGATAAGTTCTCATCATCTAGAATTTTATGTCAATTCCGTTGCCATAACCAATCACAAATATGAGTAAAAAATATTTTATAAATTATTAAAATTTAGACTTACTTTCTGCCACAGTAAAAGTTAACATATATACTTACACATGTGTCATAAACATTTACATGTACACACACACATATACACACACACAGAGCTGGCTAAATATTCATGTTCCTGCATGCCTTTTTCTTTCATTTTGAACACAGTTGTTCAATATGTTAGAGAGAAACCACTCTTCCCTAATTTCAGAATTACCATTCATTTATCTTCTTCTTTGCATCTTGGATCTTAAGCCAAACTTAAAAAGATTTCAATGTAATTTGCTCCTATAGATTAGGCAATTTTAAATCCACAAAGGCCGGGGTATTAATGGAATAAATAAGTAGCTGACCTGTGAGGCAAAATCCACAGTGGCCTTTGCAAAATCCATTACATCTGATAATTATGCTCCTTGAGAACCCAGTCCAACTGCCACTGGTTGCACCATCACTGGCTGCCAGAACAGTATGTTCAGACCTTATCAAAATATGCAGCCAACCTAAAATTCAATCTTGCTCACTGAGGCCCCTGTAGAAGATAACTCACTGAAGGTAGACTTATTTGAACTAAGAGTTGATTGTTAAAAATAGTAGTTATAAAAAGGAATGGAGATAAGTGCATTAAAAATGTACATGGGAAAGGTGCAACGAGGAAGGAGAGGAAACAAAAATAATGAAAATCCTAAAGTCTAAAGCCTCAAACAAAAAATGAACTCTAGAGATTTCACTTCCTGTAGAGATCCATATTGGTAGACATATGTGGTTGCGTGTGTGTGTGTGTGTGTGTGTGTGTGTGTGTGTGTGTGTGTGTGTTAATGTCTTCTGAGTCCTGTCTTGAAGGCAGATGCTGGCCAGGGTAAGAAGCAGAGGGAAAGGAACTAGATGTGCTTTAGTTATTTCTTTATCCCCGTGAAGTTACGAAGAATACCCAATAGGAACGATTTCAGGGAAGAAGGGTTTGCTTTGCTCAGTTTCACAAATCTTAGTCATCATAGCAAGACAAGGCTATGGGAATACGACTGTTGACTTGCAACAGATATCAAGCAGGGACCATGAGCAGAAGCCGGGGCCTGCTATGACCCCCAGGGGCCCATTCTGAGTAGTGACCTTCTACTGGGCAGTCTGA
The DNA here is from genome assembly GCF_907164565.1 of Psammomys obesus. NCBI lineage: Eukaryota > Metazoa > Chordata > Mammalia > Rodentia > Muridae > Psammomys > Psammomys obesus. Next base: position 9,012,769 of record NW_026596143.1, on the reverse strand, counting down.
CCACTAATGCATCACAACCTTAAATGCACCAGAGTCTGAGGAGCAAGCATTCACAAGAGCCTGTGAAGGACATTTCAAACTCAAAAGCAGACAAGCTGACTCCAGAATGTCTCTGGAGTTTCCTATCTGGGGTACCAAATTAAGGTTTTTCCCCAGCTATTATGCAAATATACCTTATTTCTGAATGCAAACTTGACTATCAAGTTAATAGGAAAATTAGCATAGTAAAGTCTCACTCTTTAGTCTGTGCTCTCTTTGCACTGAGCTTTTTTGTCCTCCTAGTCCTAACAATTAACAAACAACCTATAATAATAGCGTCTTGAAATAAATTTTACTTTTAATTCTCCATAATTATGCTTTTTATTAAGTTGTTTGTGTGTAGCTGGGCCCCGACCCAAAGCTCGTGAAGGAGTTGCTTGATTTCAAAGGAAAATGCAAAAGCCCTTGGCAAACTCAGGGGGTTAGTCTATAAATAGCCCAACTTCAATAAACCCAGCTTAATAGTTTTCTCTTTGAACCCCATTATATCCTTTAATGTAACACAGCATATAGTTTTTATTTTTAGTAATCTCTCAGTGTGTTCATGAATTAAATTTTCAGCCTGTTTCAATCTGAGCCATCCAAATTAGGTTTTTGCTGTTGTTGTTTTCTATTTTGGAGCTTAAAGTCGTTGACATAATCGCTGGAGCTTACTAAGTGTAGGTGGAATCTTTCCCATGAATTATCCTCTACTGCAAAGTAAATGATGTCAACTTTGCCTTTCTGTGCGAATTTTGATTTAAACAAATGCGTCAGGAAAATAAACTGTTCATCAGTGACATTCCATCTGTGCTCAGAGAAGAGTCTTTACTTGCTGGAGCTAAGCTAAAGGTATTTTGATCCTCAAGGTAGAGATGGTCCATATAATAGTGACAAAGCTTTTAATAACACTAGGCTCCTGTCTATCCTTTCCATCATTTCATTGCAGCAACTTCCTTGAGAAAATGTTGGTAGTCTATGGAGAGGAGACACACGGGAGTCTGAGCCCTGCTTATAACAACACACTAACCTTTATTTTATTTTTTAACTTTTATTGATTACACTTTATTCACTTTGTATCTTCCCCTCCCAATCTCACCCTCCCTTCCCCTTCTTCAAACATGCCCCTCCCCAAGTCCACTGAGAGGGAAGGTCCCCCTCTCCTTCCTTCTGATCTTAGTCTATCAGATCTCATCAGGAGTGGCTGCATTGTCATCTTCTGTGGCCTGGTAAGGCTGCTCCTCCTTCAGGGGGATGTGATCAAAGAGCAGGCCAATCAGTGCTCAATGTCATTAGCCATCAAAGAAATGCAAATCAAATGACCCTGAGATTTCACCTTACACCCATCAGAATGGCCAAGATCCAAAACTCAATTGACAACACATGCTGAAGAGGTTGTGGAGAAAGGGGAACCCTCCTCCACAGCTTGAGGGAATGTAAACTTGTACAACCACTTTGGAAATCAATCTGGGACTTTCTCAGACAACTAGGAATAGCACTTCCTCAAGATCCAGCCATACCACTCCTAGGCATATATCCAAAAGAGGCTCAAGTACACAATAAGGACATTTGCTCAACCATGTTTGTAGCAGCTTTATTTGTAATAGCCAGAAGCTGGAAATAGCCCAGATGCCCCTCAAGTGAAGAATGGATGCAGAAATTGTGGTACATCTACACAATGGAGTATTACTCAGCAATGAAAAATAAGGAAATCATGAAATTTGCAGGTAAATGGTGGGACCTGGAAAGGATCATCCTGAGTGAGCTGTCTCAGAAGCAGAAAGACACACACGGTATATACTCACTCATATAGACGTATAATATAAGATAAACCTACTAAAATCTGTACATCTAAAGAAATTAATCAAGAGGGAGGACCCTGACTAAAATGCTCAATCCCCATCCCTAAAGGCCAAGAGGATGCACGCTAACCTTTAAAAAGAGCTGCCTCTGTGGCCTAGCAAGACTGCTCCTCCCTTGGGGGGTGGGGAGGTCAAAGAGCCAGCCATTGAGTTCCTGTCAGAAATAGTCCCTGTTCCTCTTACTAGGGGAAAAACCAATTGGTTACTGAGCTACCATGGGCTACATCCAAGCAGAGGTTCTAGGTTATATCCATACATGGTCCTTGGTGGAGTGTCAGTCTCAGAAAAGACCCCTGTGTCCAGATATATTTGGTCCTTGTGGAGCTCTTATCCTCTCCACATCATATGAAAGGGGAGAAGGTCTTCCCCAATCAATGGACTTCGAAAGGGGCAGGGAGATGAGGGAGGGAAGGTGGGACTGGGAGGGAATGAGGGAGCAGGATACAGCTGGGATACAGAGTTAATAAAATGTAACTAATAAAAATAAAGAGGAAAAAAGTGAAAAAAAAAAAGAGAGCCAACTTTTGGCCAACTGGGACCAGCCATTTGTAAAGGAAATCCCTTTGCAAGTGCCTTCATGAGTGTGCACACACATGAACACACAGGTGTATAAACACACACATCACCACACATGTATTTATCATACATGTGCGCACACACACACACACACACACACACCACCACCACCACCACCACAACCACCATTATCACCACACTCCTCTTTGAGGGTAATTTCTCTCACTTTTTCAAACTGAGTTTTTCTAGTAGTGAGTTTGGGCACGTGTTGGTTGGTCTATTGAGGGACAGAATACATAAGAGATTTCAAATCATCTGACATTTCAGAGAAGACTGTGAAAAAGCCCTGCCTATGAGTCCAAAGAAGCCAAATGTAAAGAAAATGAAAGCTTCCCCTAGGTGAAACCAAAACTCAGCTTCCAGCATCTTCCCCTGGCAGGAAGCACAGATCATTAACATTGGTAATGTTCTCACTAAATCTGCGTGGACAAAGTGACAAGTCTAATTTGTTACTGACAGACCAACGGCCAGGAGTGTGTTTAAAATGCATTGCTTTTGCTTCTTTTGGATTGCTGTGTGGATTCTCTCTGGTAGGTTAGGTGTTTGGTTAAATACTACCTGCAATTTCATCAATCTGCTCCCGAGGCTCTCAGAGGAAGAAGAGCTTTTGACTGCCTAAGTTCTCTGCCTCCTTCTCTAGGCAGGTAATAGCCCAAGGAAGACAAACCTGGGAATGCTGGGATTTGAATTTCAGAACCTGAGGAAGGACTCCTGAATCAGTAATCGTCATTAACAACCAATAGCTTTCAGCCTAACGAATAAGTGTGAGTGATCGGAATGAGACTGAATTCATTCTTTGACATGTACGAGTGTCAGGACTGTTTTCATTAACTAGAAAATGTCTTTGAGGCACTTTTTTGAGTGCTTTAAATTGAACGAGGTAGAATTTGGAAACACTATGCAAATAGGGTCTGAGAAATGGGATAAATTTCCTTTGCGGAGAAAGAGCTTAAATCAAGACCTATGGGCTGAATTGATAATGTAGTTATTACGTGGGAGGGGTTGATAGAATCCTGATGCCAAGCAAACTCAGAGCAATGAAAATAGGATTTTAGTATCATTTAAATATTTAGATCATTCTCAGAACAGACTTTCTCTATAGTGCAGGCACTTAGCTTATGCAAAAAGTCACGGGGGAGTAGGGGAGTAGAGTGTAATGCCTCTGGCTCCACTGCCTGCCTCACTTGCAGCTAGAATTGAGTGTGGAATCCCAAAAAGCCACCTTGGGATTACTGGCAACTTTGGAACTGGAAATTAGTTTCTAAAAATACCAAAAAAAAAATAATCAAAATATATGTGGGTCATAATTTAGAGTAAAATTCATTTTCACAATTAATTTCCATTTAGTCTTACTCCATTGGTTTCTTGGTTTTCTTGTAGAAGTTTACATGCATGCTTCCTGATGTACACGGCCCGAAAGCTTTCGCAGCATGGGAAAGGAATATAAAACATAAACCAAAAAGCCCCATACACTAGAAGGCATACATTACCTTATTCAATCCATCAAATCTCTGAAGTCTTTCTGTTAGCCCACAGGGTTCACAGGTAGGTAAGACTGTTGTTGCCTTTCTCCCTCAGTGGTATGGCTAGGATGTTCTAGCGCTGTGCAAGCTAACCAGTGTCAGGAAAGCTTCAGTTGATTTTCTCCATGTCCTCTGGCTCAGGCATGTGAGGTCCTTAGTAATAGGATATTACCATCAAATTTTGGAGGGTAACCAAAGGCTATGACAATAGTCTGCAAATGTTTGTGCAATGTCCATGGGAAACCATTGACCAACAACTTGAAAAGAGGTAGCTCATCCCAAGCACTTGGCTTTTATTTAACAGCCTGTTATGTCTGGGAAGCTAATGTTCCCTCAGGGCAATTCCATTTAAATCATTTTTATATGTGTATATGTTATATTTTAGGAAGCTTCTACATTAATGGATTTCTACATGATATTTTTAAAGATGTTTGGTGTTAGTTATTTTCCCCATCTTCCAATCTCACACTCCATATAAGCCATCCTGTTCTATTATACCCTTTCCCCCTCCATAGCTTTGTATTCTATCCTCATTGCTTTGAAAGTCCCCAAATGGTTCCTTGCTGGTTTCCTGCCTTCTGTGTTTACTCCAGTTTAAATGAAAGTATCTAAATGCTCAGAGCAATCATTCACCTATGAAAGAGCATTCTGTGTTTGTTGTTCTGGGTTTGGGCCACTTCATTCGGAATTACTATGGAGCTGTAAACAGTTCCTTCCATTTACATACAGTTTTCATAATTTTATTTTTTTAATAAGACAAGAGAAGAAGATAAAGGAGAAATAAATGGGAAAGGAGACATAAAAGTATCCTTACTTGCAAATGATACGATTCTTCACATAAAAGACTTTAAAAACTCCACCAGACATCTCTAAACATGATAAACGCACCCAGTGAAGTACTAGGATACAAAATTAACACAGAAACAAATAGGCTTACTTCACATGAATTATAAATGTAGCAAGAAAGAAATATGGGAAAGATCTCACTCGTAATAGTGTCAAAAATATTTTATAATAAATGTAACAGAGAAAGTGAAAGACTGGTACAGTGAAAGGACTCTGAAGGCTCTGAAGAAAGAAACTGAACAAGACACCGGAAGATGGAAAGTATTGCCATGCTCATTCAAAAAAGGATACTTTTATGTCTCTCTTTCCAATTCACTTCTCTTTTATCTTCTTCTCTTGGTTATGGCTTTAGCTAAGACTTAAAACACTGTGTTGAACCAAAAGTATGAACATCTTTGTGTTGTTCTTGATTTCAATAGAAATGTTTCAAATTTTTCTCCACTTAGCACTATATTAACTATGGGCTTTTTGCATATTGTCCTTATTGTGTTGAGATATATCCTTTTTATTCTTAAAAATCTTGGCGACTGTTATTATATAGGGTTGTTGGATGTTCTCAAAGCTGTTTTCTGTGCATAAAGAAACAATCATATGGGTTTCTGTCTTTGAATATATGCATGCTTTGAATAAATTTATTGATTTATGCATGCAAAATCATTCCTACATTTCTGGGATAAAGTCAGGATGATCTTTTTTATTTTTTTTTCTTAAATTTATCTTGTAAGCATTTATTGAGAACTTTTGCATCTGTGCGTTGGGAAGGTTGTACAATAATTTTCTTTTTGTGTTGAGTCTTTGTTTAGTTTTGGTATTGTAAAAGGACTTGGAAGTGTTCTTTTTCTAGCTTACAAAATGTTTTTATTGGTATTGGTGTTAGTTCATTGGAGGTCTGTTTGGGTTCCATGCTGAACCCATCTGGACCTGGCCTTTTTCTGTTGGGAGATTAAAGAAATTCATACATTTCTTTAAGATTTTCCAATTTAGTAAAAATATAAATATTTTTTTTTCTGGAAAACTCAATTTTTATTATAAATTTTATATTAAAATGCTTTTATGTTCATTTTAGTATCATTTTTAATTAATAAAATTATGACAGTTTTCCCCCATTTCTTCTCCTCTATCCAACCCTCTTTTTATTTTTATTAATTACAGCTTATTCACTTTGTATCCCCCCCTGTAGCTCCCTCCTACCTCCCCTCCAAATCCCACTCTCCCTCCCACTCCTCACCTGTGCCCCTCCCCCAGTCCACTGATAAGGAGGTCCTCCTCCCCTTGAACCACTGCACAGAGGTAGCCCATGGCAGTTCATTGTCCAAGTGGGTTCCATAGTAATGGGGACAGGGACTGTCTCTGACAGGAACTGATTGGCCTGCTCTTTGATCACCTCCCCCTGAGGGTGGAGCAGCCTTACCAGGCCACAGAGGAAGACAATGCAGCCACTCTTGGTGAGACCTGATAGACTAGTATCCAACCCTCTTATACCCACTTTACTTTCAAATTCAAATCCAGGACCTCTTTTAAAAATACTGTTACATATATGTATATGCACACACACACACACATAACCTGCTGAGTCCATTTAGTGATGTTTGTAAGCAAACATGATTTCAATGATGACCTCTTGGTGTTGGATGACCAACTAGGGGACTCATGCTTGACAAAGATGTTCTCCCTCTCTCAGCTGTCATTTTTTGACTAGTGCTTTCTTTCTCTCTCTCTCTCTTTTATTACTATTATTACTTTTTAGGGTGCACCCAATCAGCAATTCCCCTTCAACATTAGCCTGTCTGTTGGCATTGTCATTGTTCAGGTCTCATTTAGGAAACCATAATGTTGAGGAATCATGAAGGTAACCTCTTTTTTATTTCTAGGAGACACAATCTTACAAAAGACTTCACAGTTCTTTGGTTCTTACAAGTTTTCTTTTCCACTTTCTTGGTATTTCTGGAGCCTTGAGCATAAAAATTGTGTTGTAAGTGTAGCCAAAGGGACTGGATACTCACCTCAGTTGATCTCTTCATTTTGACCAGTTGTATTTTCCTGTTATGGTTTCTCTGTGCTACAAAGAGAAGCTTTCTTGATGAAAGTTAAAAGCAACTCTCATCTGTAAATTTAATTTTTTTCACATTTTTATAGCTGGAAATATAATTTTTAAAAAGTATGACTTGCGATTTTGTGAATTTCCTCAGGGTCAGTTGTAATGTCTCCTTATCATTTTTAATTCCATTCATCTGGATCTTCTCTCTCTCTCTCTCTTTCTCTCTCTCTCTCTTTTTCTTTTTAAACTTGGCTAAAAATTTGTTCATCTTATTAATCTCTTCAAATATCCAATTCATTTTATTGTTTTTTTTTGTATTATTTTGCATTTCTATTTCATTAGTTTCAGCCCAGATTGAATCACCTCTTACACTGAACATTTAGGGTATTTTTGCTCTTGGTTTTCTAATACCTTCAGGTACATCATTAAATAATTAATCTCTCAAATATATTTATTTATTGAAAATTTCACACACAAGTACTGTATTTATACAATTTCTCATCTCTGTTTTTGCCCTTCCAACTCTCATGTCCTCACCACTCCCTCTCACATTCATCATCTCTTATTCTTTAATTAGTTAAAAATAAATATACACACATAAATTTATAAATATAACCAATTTGGATGATGGAAATCTTACAAGGCTTTAGCTCTAGATAAAGAGCTACAGGCAATTAATAGCTAGTGAAACTAGGAGAATTAGTCTTCTCTAGGTCCCTGGTAGGCTACTCAATCCCAAGTGGTCAGCCCAAAACATAGATATGTGACAATATATTTCCTCCATTTCAACAGCCTAGGCTGACATTTGTGCTCTCCCAGACATTGGGATATGTCTTTTGACTTCAATATTTTCCATGGAATAATCAGGTGTTCTGATGGGCCTGTTTTTACAAGTGACTTAATTATTTCTCTCTTCATCTGCTTTGACACCCTATTGCGTGGAGCCTTTCAGAGGACCCTCTATAGTGGGCTCCCATCCTGTTTTCTCTCTTCCACCACTTCTGGTGTCTATCTAATAAATCCCATTCTGAATGGGATTTAAGCCTCCTCCCCAGAGTCCTCCTGTTGTTTAGCTTCTTTAGGTCTGTAGATTTTAATGTGGTTATCCTATATTATATGGCTAATATCCATTTATAAGTGAATAAATAGCATACATATATTTCTGGTTCCAGGTTGGATAGAAGAACCAGAGGGGACAGGATCTCCACAAGGAGACCAACAAAGCCAAAAAAAAAAAAAAAAAAAAAAAAAAAATCTGGGCCCAGTGGGGGCACTTCAGAGAGGGATGCATCAACCCAGGACCATGAATGGAAATGACCTAGACCCCCTGCTCAGATGTAACCTGTAGGCTGCTCAGTCTCCATGTGGGCTCCCGAGTAAGAGGAGCAGGGGCTGCCTCTGTCATAATCTCAGTTTATGACACCTTCCCCTTTGATCACTTCCCCCTGGTGATGCCTTTCCAGATCACAGAGGAAGAGGATTGAGACAGTCAAATCTCTGATGAGATTTGATAAGCTAGGGTCAAGTGGCAGGGGAGTGAACTAGGGGAAGGGCATGGTGGGGAGGAAGGGAGGGTGGGACTGGGAGGAAGTGAGGAAGGGAGCTGCAATCGGGATATAAAATGAGTAAATTGTAAAAAAAAAATTTAAAAAAATGTTTCTTTCATGCAGCCTTTAGTACCTTGTCTTTATTCCATGATTTTAGTATGTTAACTATAACGGATTATGGGGAGTTTCTTTTCTGGTCATGTCTATTTGGAATTTTGTATGCCACTTCTATTTGGATGAGCATCTATTTCTTTAGGTTTGAGATTTTTTTTTCTATATATTTTTAAATGAAAATAATCCCTATGCTTCTACCTTGCTGTTACCTTCTTTATATGCTCATAATCTGAAGACTAAATCTCTTCATACTTTTTCTTAGTTCTACCACTTTATGGTCATGTGTCTTTTAATATTTATTATTGACCTTTATTGAGTTATCCTGTCTTCTATCCCAATTCAGTTTTTTATATGATCCATTCTATAGGCGAGACTTTCCACTGACATGTTTATTTGACTGAATGAGGTTTTCATTTCCAACATCATTTGAGTAAGGGTTTTCTTCACTAATTCTATCTTTATTTTTCATCTTGGATTGGCTTTCTTACTTCATCTCTTCATTTCTGTTCTCTTGGAGTATGTTCATATCTTCTTTGTCTTATTTGAGCATAATCATAGTTTAACTCTATGTCAGGGATTTCTTCCAGGCCACTTTCATTAGATTAGGTGCCGTTACTACGAGGTTAAGGACTGACTAGTGGTGGAAACACACTCTCTTAGTTTTTCATATTATTTCTATTTCTGTGCTAACACTTGAGCATCTGGAGCTGAGTGGTTGAAATTTTCCTCTCTCTCTCTCTGTGTGTGTGTGTGTGATATTTGTAATGATCAATAGAAGATTAATTCTTAATAGGGTTGAAATGTTATTTTCTTTCTGTGGCACTGTAGCTAAAATCAAATGCGCTTTCTCAAGTCTTCCTCAGGGGTCAGTTATTGTCCTTCATCAACAAGTGTCAACTAGTTTTTATTATGAGTTAGGGAACGCTTTATAAACCCATAGGCCTTACTCAGAGTGAGATCTGGTCCCCACTCTTGTTTGCCGTGCTTCCTATACTTGGTGAAATATCTGAAATTTCCCATATTAGTCTGGGAGCCTAACCTGGAGTTGAAATTAGCACCCACTCTGCATTTACAGCTTCTGCTGAGCGTACTGCAAGATGTGAAACTCTCCAAAAAAACTCATAGGCCTTACTCTTTTTCAAGACCTGTTATACCCTGGGTTTTCAGGTTCTACTGAAAACTTGTGGTAGATCAAGAGCCCGGTTCATGCAACAGTGAAAATCTCAGAACACTAGGGATATTGGTTTAGTGAATAAGATAAAGGAGGGCTTCAAATGAGGCTGTGATGTTTGGTTAGAGTTAGAAGCAAAAAAGAATTATTATGGTATCTTGCATTATTAAGGGACTGTGCAGAATCCTAGGTAATTTTCTTTATATACATCTTTAGCTATTCCAACCATACTCCCTGGTTATTTTTCCATTTACCTTTATTTCAAAGAGTTGTAACAATTTTGGCTTTTGTTGAATGCAGAACTGTACTGGCGGTATAAGGATGAGTGTGTCTAATTACTATGATGGATACATCTCTCTGGACTTGAATGTTCATGTCAGGACACTTGTAGCCCTCTCGTCTCAGTTCTCGATGTCTATAATGCTTGTGCATATTGCTATTGTGTTCATGGATGCTCTATACTGTGTATGTGTGAATCAGAAAAGGCCGGAGGTCCTTTCCTTCCGACCAAAGCTCATAACAGGTCTTACGGTATCTGGATTGAGAGATAGAGGCCATTTTAAAGGAAAGATAACGAGTCCTACATCTGGTAGACAATTAGTGGCATAGTACTATGCTACTGGATTTTTTAGGGTTTTTTTTTTGTGGGGGGAGAGGTGGGGAGGTGGGGCAGAAGAAACTCACATTGTTCTCAACATATTTATACAACCAAACGTTCTGGCCTGATCACCCAGCCATTTCTAGATAAATAGCTCTATTGGTCTCAATATCTTAGAACATAGTACAGTGTTTGACAGTGAAAGTGCTTTCTAAATGCTGAATTGCTTGTCACCTATGTTGATGTTATAGGGAAAAGTTCTATGATAGACATTGCAATGAACAGGTTTTAGATTATTTCAGAATTAACAATTCTCTCTCTGCATTGTGGCTTCCCACAGCACTATGGCCAATTTACCACTATTTTAAAGCAAGATTCTATGCACATACTAAAAATACTAACCAACATGGCCCCTGCCTAGCTTATACAATACAGTAGATAATACAGTGCTTATTCAAGTGGTATGGGCTAGACCAGATTTTTCCTATTAATAAACACTGCTGATATCAGTGCTCCCTGCCTGCCTTATTTTTGGAGGTTAGCTTCCTGGTTTAAGAAAGGATTTGTAAGTACATTTTATTTTAAAGCCTTAGATGTTGACCATAAATTTACCATCTTCAGTTCTTACCTCGTCTGTAAATACTGAACAGGTTGAGGGGATGAATGAAAAGATTTATACATGGTCTTGGCTTTTGCAGCAACTCCTTATGGGAACCAAAGTCAGCCAAACTACTTCTGCAGGGCTTGAATTACACATCTTTAAAATGAAGATATCTGAAGAAAACATGCCCAGTTTCCTGTTCCTATTTCTTAGTAGATGAAGGCATGAATCCTTTTCCTATATGCCAAAGTCGTCTTCCCAGAGCAGAGACAGCTGCACCCCAAGCCCGCTAATTAATACTCTTCTTTCCTCTGGGACATTCTTCTAGAAAACTGGGACACTGGGGTTTTTCCAATTAAGGTGTCATTTTTCAGGAATAGATATATAGGGTTACAAAAAATTATTGCTTTAAAATCTTATTTAAATTGTTGATGCTTTGCTTTGGGGTAAAACAAAAACTATAACTAAAAGAGCAGATATGCCCTCTGGAGGTTTGATGAATCTTCATTCCAGTCGTTTGCTTCTTTAATCTGTCATACTTCAGTATTTAAACACCGCCTTGTATATCACAGCAAGATGTTTGCACTCCGCGGGCTTAAATACCAGGGCTGCCATCAGTCACGTTACCTCATGTTGACTATTGGCCCTGCAGCCAATAGTAGCTAAGTGGAACCATGTTTATTTTAGACAATAAGTATAAATGTAGGTACGCCATGTGAGAGTCTCTTTATATTCACGGCACAAATTGGTGTGACTGTGAATATTAATGACAGCATTATCCAAGTGGATTTTTTTTTTCCTAGGAGTGAGGACATACGTGGTGCACAAGTCATTTAAAGTTCAGTTGTGTGGAAAATATTCAGATAAACCAAAAGCAGAATCCTCATAAATGCAACACTGATCCTTAAATTATTTTAGTATTTACTTTCTACTCTGAGCCTCTGAAGCTTTCAACAAACAAACAACAAACAAACAATGTTCTGCAACTTGCTGGGCAAGAAGCTTTGAAGGAAAGAGCTTTAAGTAGGTAGGAGTCAGCAGTAGACTTGCTAGCTCTGGGGCTTGGCACATACCATGACAAAAGCAATGCAGTGCAAGAGGTCATGGGTAGGTTTCCCCTGGGTTTCTCTTGTGCAGAAGCATGTTGCACAAGCATGGTTTCTGTGCTGTTAATAGGGGAATGAGCCATCCCAAGGTCTCACTCTTTGAGTTGCATTGGTCATGGTGCCACTTTAAAGCAATAGGACAATGACTAAGACAGATTTATTTATTTTATCTTATATGCATGAACGTTTTGCCTGTAAGTATGTGTGTGTGTACTATGTGTATACCTGGTACCCGTGGAGGTCCAAAGAGGGCGTTGGCTCTCCTGGAATTGGAGGTAGAGATAGAAAATTGAACATGTGGTAATCTGGGTAAACCTAACTCATGAAGGGCCCTGATATAATATGACTGGTGTCCTTATAAGAAAGAGGGTGTATTGCAGAAGATAAAATAACATTTCAACGTAAAGGGGAAATGTGACCATATAGAAGCCAAAAAGAAAGGTTCTTAAACAAACAAGCTCTTCTGCTGCCATGTCTTGAACATCTACTCTTCAATCCTGATCCCTAAAAAGAGTAATGTTTAGTGCTCAAGCTATCCAACCTATGTCATTTTGTAATGCCTTCTTGAATGAGTATAGAATCATAAAATAATCAATACAGCCTAAGCATTAAAAAATTAACAAGGGAGAATAGTGTCAGATAAGTAGTCCCACATAAAAACGAGATAGAAATAAATGAACGAAAGAATGAAGGTAAGAAAGAATAAGAACTGGGAAGAGTGGAATTAAAAATAGTAGCAGCATGATAATGCTGAAATTCTAGGAGAGGAGGAAATGAAGGTAGTGGGCTAGCTAACGGACCTTGTGTCCGTTATTTTTCCTATTGCTATGACAAAATACTTGACAGAACCCACTTTGGAGAGATTTATGTAGCCCGCTGTTTTATACATACTCCACAATGGTGGAGAAGATACAGTAGATGGGCTTGGCTGTTTGGAGCTTATAGTGCAGCTGGTTGGTGTCTGATGGATCAGGAGATTGTAGGAGTATAAACGGGCTGATCCAAAATACTCAACAGCTGACTCCAAGGCCTGACTGTCTCTACCAGGATCCACCTCCAAAGGCTTTACAACTTCTTGCTTTAGCACCACCAGCTGGGAACCAGTAGTTTTATACTCATGAACCTATAATAAACATCTCAGATTCAAACTGTAGTAGACATGGAATGAAAGGATATAATAGAAGGAAATAATCCTAGATTTTATGCATATGTAATTGACGTGAAATTTGGTTAGTTGAACATCCTTCCTTGAAACTTCTGCTTATTCATATCCCAACTTCAGAGAAATCACAGAGGTAGTTTCTAGCAAACAAAAGTTTTAGAAAAATAAATATACAAATGAAACATTCCCAATTCTATATAAGAAGCATCCTCAAACAAAGAATGATGAGGAAAATGACATGAGATCCTTATTGCTAAGAGAACCTGTTTACCTGTATGTCAAACAAGTTATTAATAATTCTTTTATGCTGGTTCTAATTGGTCTTATTTTCTGCTCATATTGATGCTTTGCAAAACAGAAGCAGATCTGACTGCTTGAAGATTTGTCATCCAAACTCTGGAAGAATGTCTGGAATAGGAGGCTGGAAGTCAAGTGCTGAGAAGGGGAAAACATGTATTCAAGTTTTTGCAGATGTTCTCAGATCAAATTATGGTGTTGAAAAATTGTATAGCATGTTCAATGGCGCATGTGGGATGAAAAGACAGATCAGTGGCTTTGTTATCTAGATAAAGAAAAGCCTTAGAGCTGTGCTTATGTAGGGTGTAATTCACAGGTTCAGAACTGCCAGTGCTAGAGATAATGACAAGGCAGGCAAAGCACTTGGCTATTTAAATAATTCTCACATAAATTTACATCTAAAATATGGATAGCAGATCTTCCTGTTAACATTCTTACATTTCACCTCTACAGAGTTAATGCTAAATCTTCTGCCTTCCAGTGTCTTTTCAATCAACCACTACAGGTAGATACACATGTGATATTTCAAAAATTTGACAGGCTTCAGTAAAAGTCCTGACACACAGCAAGAATGACTACAGTTAAGAGTAATATATCATGTCTCAAAACTGCCAACAGAGTAGATTTCACTCATTCTCACAACAAAGAAATAATGGATATGTTAATTAGCCTGGATTGCTCATTCCATGTTGCTAAAGTGTATCAAACAACACATTTTACTCCACAAATAAATGCAATTATCATTTGTCAAATAAAATAAAACAAAAGAAAATTTCTTGGATGAGGGAAAGAAGATGACTAGCAATTCAAAGAATTTCAGCATATGAATGACACTAATATCACACAGTTTTTGGGTTTTTTTTTTTTTATTACTTTTTTTGCCCACCAGAAGAGTAAGGTTGCAAACCCCTCATTATGAGTGCTTTGTTGGAGATAGTAGAATATAACTTCATGATGCAAGAATTGCAACTCTGAGTTTCCTAGGCTGTGACATCTTAGGAGAAAGATTTGTATATTTCAACCAGCCTTCTGTTATTATTTGGAAAAGGTAACTTAGAGTAGACTATATTTTCAAGACTTTTGCTTAATTGGCCCATGCATACACACGTGTGTATGTGTGTATCATTAAACACATTATTTCCAATCACTTACTCTGGTGTCTAGGCCCCAGAAATATAGCAGTAAATAAAGCAGTGGAAGTTTCTTTCTTCATAGAATTCGTATTCTCATGGAGATGGACAGCATAGAAACAAGAAAAGGAAATAAGCAATCAGAAATAACACGACCACTGAGAAAAGTAAATGGAGAAAACCAAGGAGTGAAGCGACATTGTGAAATCGGCTGATCAGTGTGTGTCTTGCATGCTGGTTAGCATTTATAGTCCACTGGGCAACTCTAGAGTCACCTGACAGAAGGTCTCTAAGTGGTGTGCTGTCTTGAAGTGTTAATTAAATACATGTCCACTCTGGGTGGCACCATGCTCCAGCAGGGGATCCTGGGCAATATAAGAGTAGAGAAAGTGAGGTGAGCAATAGTAAAGCAAGAGTTTTGAGTTCTTGCTCTCTTCATTAGAGGTAATGTGATCAGCTACTTCCGACCCCGATGTCTTGATTTCCCCACCACGATAGACAATAACCCGGGTCTGTGAAGTGACATGAAACCTCTTTCCCTGGTGTTGCTTCTGTCAGAGCATTTTATCCCAGAAGCAGAAAGCAAGACAATGACGGTTACGTAGAAGCGTGAAACAGGAACCGGAGGGAATTGTGTAGACAAGTGTAGCTCGAACATTCCGGAGAGAAACAAGAGCCAGTTTTACAAGCTGTGGAAGTGTTCATGAATTTTTTCCACTTCAAATCCCACATCATTAAGATATGGCCAACCCTGTGACCTTGACGCTTGAATGGCAGGATGCCCTGGTGAGCCTCCAGGATACAGCCTGACTGTACAGCGAGCCTACAGGACAGCGGCGGGGCTGACCTTGCTTCCTCTGTGGAGGAGCAGCAGCGTGTGGCAAAGGCCTCTCTTTTTTCTCCGCTGTTTTGTTCCAGTTGGTTCAGTGCTCCCACCAGACTCTCCATCATGATCCCAGCCTCCACCGGGCTTCTGCTCTGCTGCACTCACCCCTCCTCTTAGCCTTATTTATTGTTGATCTGCCCATTGGACTGGGAGCCAACACCCACACCCTTTTAGCCTTTAATAAAGTTACTGTAAGTTCTAAGTGGTTGGTGCAGACCTGGGTGGGGGGAGGGGTCCCGGGGGTGAGGTTCGGCTAGTGTAGAAGGCACACTCATCATCCAGGTGAGACTGGATGGTGGTGAGACATGCTCTGAGGTGCTGCCGCAGAGCCAGGAATCGAGGGACCAGACCGTTGGGGCCTGAAGGCCACGGAGAATTCCGAGGGTCCTCTGGGGTTATTTTGGCACTGAATAGCTACCAAATTAAGATTTTGAGGCTAGTGAAAGTGAATGACGTTTATCGTCTTTACTCTGAAAGGTCAGAATGTTCCTAGAAAGTAAAGGGAAATTTTACAAACTAAGTGTAGATGTACAAATGACTTGGAAAAGTGTGCAAATTTCATAAATTGTCTGCCTGAAGTTAATGGAGAAAACCTTTGCTGGATTCACATAAATTTTACTTTTGTTCATGTCAGCTTCAATCTGTGGATATAGTATGATTATTTGGAGTGTAAATTGGGATATTGCTTTCTGACAAAAATATGATATACCTGTTTGATGTGTCATAGCCAGAGGCAGTTAAGTTCTGAGGAAACTAATAAGTTGCTATTTCCAGTTCATAGAAGACTAGAAGTTGCATTGGCTAAGGGTGCTGTAAGCCTTTTTAGTATACATCAAAATCTTAGCCCAAGTGGATCGTCAGCTGGGGTTTCACACCAATTAGTTATCCAATATGAAATGGCTAGCCTTGAAAATGTACAAACAAGGACTATTTTACAGACCGAGGTTATATTTCGGGATACGTAAGTATAGAAAACTCAGAGTTGCAAGTCTTGTGTTAGGGAGTTATGTACCACCGTCTCCAAAAGAGCGCTCACATGAGGAGGGTCTTGCGACCTTACTCTTCTGGTGGTATAAAATAAAATCATAAAAGAAGAAAAAAAACACCTGATATTAGAGTCATTTGTAGGCTGAAATTCTCTGAATTGCTAGTTGCCTTCATGTAAGGAATTTTGTTTTGTTTTCTTTTATTTTGACAAATGATAATTGCATTTTTACATATACATATGTGCATACAGCCACAAAATAAAAAGAGGCCTGGATTTTAAGGAGAGTGAGAAGAAGGATAAGGAAGGATTCAGAGGGAAGGAAGGAAATGGAAAATTATATAATTACAGAAGCAAAAGCACAGAGGAGGAAAGTGATGAGGACATAAAG
Source organism: Psammomys obesus (assembly GCF_907164565.1). Classification (NCBI taxonomy): domain Eukaryota; kingdom Metazoa; phylum Chordata; class Mammalia; order Rodentia; family Muridae; genus Psammomys; species Psammomys obesus. The sequence continues at coordinate 8,995,918 of NW_026596143.1, read as the reverse complement.
GATGGTCAGTAGTAGATACCTGGCTGAAGTTAGTGTTGCTGTAACTAAAAATAAACGAGCGTTTAGCTGCAAAATGTTTATTATAGCCTTAAAATTATCACGGCCATATTATCTAACCCACTATCACAAACAGTAAGACATCCATAACTGCTTAATTTTATAATTTCCTTATTTACCTTTGTCCAGGCGGATACTTCTACCTCACCATACACCTCCTCAATTGGACTACTTTTCATCCATAATCCCATGGTGCTTGCTTTTATTCCTTATCTGGGCCTATGCATGCTATCAATGGAGTCCTTTCTCCAGTCACACATGGTTCCTTCTCCGAGCTAACACATCCTGGTGTCCTCCTTCCTCCTCTCTTTCAGTCCTTCGGTCCCCTTGGTTCTCCTCAAAAGCCCAGGACCCCTAGCCATGCCCACCCTATTCTGCCCTGCCCAGGTATAGGTAGTTTAATCAACCAGTCCGGTATGTCTTAGGCAGGTTTACACAAAGAAAGATGGGTGTATCTGGAGGGCAGTAACCAGATCTTCAGGGCCAGTAGTTAGCATTAGACCAACCTCCAACAGGTTAGGGAGCAACAAAGGCTCCCATGTTTAAAACATGCCCTGATTTTTGTCACTGCTGACCATATATGTCAGCGTCATACTCTGTTCACATGTAAGCTTTTTAGGCTGTTAATTCTAAGCAATCAAGAAACACAAACATGTCCCCTTATGGACTGTCCTCTTATCCTAAAGATTTCTCTACATCCTGCTGTCCAGTCCCACTTGTACATAGCCAAAGCGGGTTACAGTGCTGTTCTTTCTAGAAGTTTATGGAAAGCATTCCCAGCTCTCACCCTGTAGACACAGTGCAGCTGCTACATCACTGTGCTTTTCTGGATCTTTCTAAGCCTGGTTCTTCCCTGTTCTGACTAGTATGTGCGATGATTCGTTAAGTGCTTTCCTTCAATCACTTCTTGGTCTCCAAGGTTTTGATTTAACACATATGTAGTTGCCTAGTGGTTTCTGTCCATTAAAATAAATTAAAGTATGATTTTAATTTGCGATTTCCATCTTACATACCACTTACAAAATACCATTGCATATGGGGAAACATACCTTCAGAAACATAATGATGCACTTAGACTTACTGAGGCAATCAGGTTCCTTTCATGGGCTGGAAATCTGATTAGGCTTGCAGCTACACAAGGTTAGAGCAGGGTATAAGCCACAGCAACTAAGTGATGCCTCCAGGAAAGGTTCGGAGCACCCTGGAATAACAGAGCAGTAATTTGACCGCCATGCTTTCTGAAGTGCTCAAAAGTTATGAACAATATGAAACCTGCTATTGGCTACGTTCCATCAGGTGACTATGCAGTAACCCAGCTTTGCTAGCATTTCCTGCATGTTAAAGAAAAGTACATTAGTTACCAATCAAAGGTGTTTGTGAAGAGGCATTATGGGATAAACAGCTCCAGCATCACACATAGGGACTCGAGACAATCTGACATGATGTGTCACTTTCATCTCTGTCCTTTTGTTTTCCTGTCCCCATTCAGTATTATTGTTAGTACAAAGTGCTTATAAAGTATGCCATGATTGGCATAACAAAAAAAGCTTCATTATATTAAGATTATCATTTTGATTATAATACTTTAGTGGAAAAAGAATTTAAGAATTTAATATTAATCTTATTATTTATCAACAATTCTGTTGATTACTTAAATGCCTGATATGATATTCAGAGCTCAGAGTGCTGTTAGGGCAGAGTTCTCTATTTCTCACTGGATCATTTGATAGAAGAAGCTCTTTAAGTTTTCAAACTTCAGCTTCCTCATCTATAGCATGAAGGATACAGATGTGATCAAGTGAAAAGATTAACCTCTACTCCCCAGCAAGAAAAAGAATTACTCATGGAAATTTAATATCCTGTCAGATTGTTGTATTGGATCTAGTTATGATAGCAAGCAACAAATTATATTCTACACAACAGTGGTTCTCAATGTGCCTAATGTTGCCGCCTTTTAATACAGCTCCTTATGTGATGTGGTGGCGACCCCCAACCATTAAATTACTTTTGTTGCTACTTCATAACTGTAATTTTGCTTTTGTTATGAATCATAGTGTAAATATCGGATATGTGATCCCTTAAAGCAGTCTCCACCCACAGATTGAGAACCACTGCTCTAGAACATACTAAGATTTGTAAAGGACACGTTTGTCGTATAAAAATTTGAACAAACAATATTTTTAGAAGTAAAACCCTAGAAACCAGTTAGTTCAATGTCTTTATTTATTTTGTAGAGAAATAAACTAAAAATAGGAAAGGAATATGTTCTTCCAATAGTTGTTTACTTAGTGTGTGACATATCTGAGACCACAGTTTTCTGACAAGCAGATATGAGCACTTAAAATTTTCTCATTTGAGCCAACAAGAAGGTTCACTGCGTAAAGGCATGTGCCATGCAAGCTGGGAAGACTGAAGGAGCATGCCTACAGTCAAAAGCTGTCCTCTAACTTCCACCATGTGCACAACTTTTTTTTTTCATAGCTATTCCTGAATGCATCATTTAATGGAACTAATGCATAAGGTTAACTACCTTTTAACCAACTTGTTGTAGATATTTTCTTCTTCAATTGTATGTGTTTCCACTTCTTATTTCTTCACTTCCCATGTCTTTAGGTTAAGAATAAAGATTAAGAAATAAGAATAAGAACTAAAATTTCCTTAAAGATAGTATTTTTGTTTTTAGGAAAATGCCTTGTGATACATCTTCAGGTGTCCCCCTACGTGATTGGTATTTGTGGCAGGTGTAACAGGTCAGGAAAATGTCTGAAAAAGAGATACTACCCAAAGTCCATTTTTTTTTCCTGTAGCGAGAGACTAGAGTATCAATGGTTCATTTCATGTTTTGAAAATATAATGGTACTTGAGCATCTTTTGGATATATGCCTAGGGGTGATATAGCTGGATCTTGAGGAAGCACTACTCCTACTTGTCTGAGAAAGCGCCAGATTGAATTCCAAAGTGGTTGAACAAGTTTACATTCCCACCAGCAATGGAGGAGCATTCTCCTTTCTCTACATCCTCTCTAGCACATATTGTCATGTGAGTTTTGATCTTAGCCATTCAAATTGAAATCCCAGGGTCATTTTGATTTGCATCTCCCTGATGGCTAAGGATGTTGAGCATTCTTTAATTGTTTCTCTGCCATTCTATATTCCTCTACAGAGAATTCTCTGTTTAGCTCCATAACCCATTTTTTTTTTAAATTGGATTGCTTGATTTATTGCTTTTTAATTTCTTTAGTTCTTTATATATACTGGATATCAGCCCTCTGTCAGAGATAGGGTTGGTGAAGATCCTTTCCCAGTCAGTAGGCTGTCATTTTGTTCTGACGACAGTGTCTTTTGCTTTACAGAAACTTTTCAGTTTCATGAGGTCCCATTTATTGATTGTTACTCTTAGAGCATGTGCTGTTGGTATTGTGTTCAGGAAGTTGTCCCCTGTGCCAATGAGTTCTAGGCTTTTCCCCAATTTTTCTTCTAATTTGATTTAGTGTATCTGGTTTTATGTTGAGATCTTTGATCCACTTGGACTTCAGTTTTGTGCATGGTGATAGATATGGATCTATTTTCATTTTTCTGCATGTGGACATCCAGTTGGACCAGCACCATTTGTTGAAGAAATGCTGTCTTTTTTCCATTGAATGGTTTTGGCTTCTCTGTCAAAAATCAAGCATTCATAGGTGTGTGGGTTTATTTCTGGGTCTTCTATTCAGTTTCATTGATCTACCTTTCTGTTTCTATGCCAATACCATGCAGGACATTTGCTCAACCATGTTTGTAACAGCTTTATTCATAATAGCCAGAACCTGGAAACAACCCAGATGCCCCTCAACTGAGGAATGGATACAGAAATTGTGGTACATTTACACAATGGAATACTACTCAGCAATTAAAAACAAGGAAATCATGAAATTTGTAGGTAAATGGTGAGATCTAGAAAAGATCATCCTGAGTGAGGTATCTCAGAAACAGAAAGACACTAACAGTACATACTCACTTAAAAGTGGGTACTAGACCTATAAGATAGGATAAACATACTCAAATCTGTATACCTAAAGAAGATAAACAAGGATGAGGATCCGGGGTAAGATGATCAATTCTCACTTAGAAAGACAAATGGGATGGACACTGGAAGTAGGAGACACCAAGTAATAGGACAGGAGCCTACCACAGAGGGCCTTTGAAAGACTCTACCTAGCAGTGTATCAAAGCAGATGCTGAGACTCATAACCAAACCTTTGGCAGAGTGCAGGGAATTATATGAAAGAAGGGGGAGTTAGTATGACCTGGAAAGGATAGGAGCTCCACAAGGACTTAATATATCTGGGCACAGGGTTCTTTTATGAGACTGTATCTCCAACCAAGAACCATATATGGATATAACCTCAAATCCCTGCTCAGATGTAGCCCATGGTAGCTCAGTATCCAAGTGTGTTGCCTAGTAAGGGGAACAGGGACTATTTCTGACATGAACTCAATGGCTGGCTCTTTGACCTTCCCACCACCTGAGGGAGGAGCAGCCCTGCTAAGCCACAGAGGAGGATATTGCAGCCAGTCCTGAAGAAACCTGATAAGCTCTGGTCAGGTGGAAGGGAAGGAGGACCACCCCTATCAGTGGACTTGGAAAGGGGCAGTGAGGAAATGAGGGAGGGAAGGTGGAATTGGGAGGGAATGAGGGAGAGGGCTACAGTTGGGATACAAAGTTAATAAACTATAACTAATATTAAAAATAAAATAAATCTATAAAAAAGGAAAATGTAGTAGATTTTCATCTTAAATTTTAGAGTTGATAGAAATTATTGGTATCCCCACCATTGAGACTGGAGTCTGGGGTATTTGTATTTAATGTGTAGATCCTGGTCCTGGAATAGGTGATAAGTGTGGACATAGAAACACAACTATCACCCCAATGGGAATAAGAGGTTTTTCTGACCCAAAATATGAGTGACCATGGCCTGGGAACATAGATTCAGTTTACCCCAAATACCATGCTTTAAAGTAGCAGTGGTTTTATGAACTTTTATGGTAGTATAACAAAGAAGGTCATAAAGCAAGACATTTAAAATACATTGGTGGATACACCTGGAAGGTGGATTAGAGCAAAGCAGGGAGATGTCAACATAAGCTTAGTTGCCATCTGGTGACACCTTAACTTTTGTACTGATGGAAGCTGAAAATAGTTTTCCCAATCATTTTAAGGTTAAGTGTTAGGTCAGACACAGAAATGGGCAATAAATGGCTCTTAAGAGTTTAAGGGTGCCCCAAAATAGTTTGCCTCTGGACCTAGAACATTCCAGCCATCCACAATCTCAGAAATTCTAATAAGTTTTATCAGCCTTATAGAACCTTTAACATTGATATGCCTTCTATTCTTGGGAAATTCATTTTACATGGGATATAATAATGCATCCACTTCATTGAATGGATACATGGTTTCTACATATATGTACATAATAATTTTCCTGTCTGCCACCAATAACCATGCAGTTCAATTATTTCAATGAAAGGATAAAACAGACCACCAACCATCTTGTACATTCCCATTACTCTTCTCCAGTAAGCTGAGCCTATTTTATTTTAAAACTTCTTCCTCAGTAGACAATATTATACTTTAGTTGAAATTGGTTTTCTCTGGTAACCAAAATTCTGACATGAACGTTGGTTAATTTAAATTCTCTGCTTTGCAAATCTACTTATTTTTTACAGGTCTGCTGGCAATAGTACACCTGAATTGTGAATTCTCCAAAATAGTGAATATTCAAATTACTGGAATGCTTTCAGTGTAACAACGTAAAGGGCAGCCTAGTACATCATAAGCACAGAGTTTGCACAGGCCAGATATAGCAGCATACACATTGCTTTCAAATATCTGAGAGGCTGAGGCGAAAGGATGATGAGTTTCTTCATAGCCTGTGCTACATAGTGAGCTTCTGCCTCAGTAAACTATTTTTTAAAGGCTTGAACTTGCTATTCACCCACTAAAACATCTTTGCCTACCTCCCATCTCCCATTGCCATACCTCCCATCTCATTAGGTCAGAGAATATTTACAAGTGTATTTTTACAAAAATTAAGAGAAAGACTAAAGGATGAAAACATGTATTACATGGCTAATATCCGCTCATAAGTGAATACATACAATGTGTGTCTTTCTGGGTCTGGGTTATCACACTCAGGATCTTGTCCATCCGTTTGCCTGCAAATTTCCTGATCTCCTTGTTTGTAATTGCTGAGTAGTATTCCATTATGTAAGTGTACCACAAATTCTTCATCCGTTCTTCATTTGTGGGCCATCCAGGTTGTTTCCAGATTCTGGCTATTACGAATAAAGCTGCTATGAACATAGTTGAACAAACGTTCTTTTCGTACGGTGGAACACATTTTGGGTATATGCCCAGGAGTAGTATTGCTGAGTCTTGAGGCAGCGCTACTCCCAATTTTCAGAGAAAGCAGCAGACTGATTTTCAAAGTGGTTGTACAGGTTTGTACTCCCACTAGACCCTTACCTAGTAGGGAATTGGAGCAGATGCTGAGACTCACAGCCAAACTTTGGGCAGAGCACAAGAAGTCTTATGGAAGAGTGTGTGTGTGTGTGTGTGTGTGTGTGTGTGTGTTGGGGGGGTGTGGGATAGAAGGACCTGGAGGAGACAGGAGCACCACAAGGAGACCAACAAAGCCAACAAATCTGGGCCCAGGAGGCCTGCAGAGACTGATGCAGTAACCAAGGACCACGTATGGAGAGGAACTAGACCCCTGCTCAGATGTAGCCGATAGGCAGCTCAGTCTTCATGTAGGTTCCCTAGTGAGTGGATCAGGGTTTGTCTCTGAATTGGACTCTGTTGCCGGGTCCTTGATCACTTCCCCTCTGTGTGACAGCCTTTCCAGGCCACAGAGGAAGAGGATGCAGGCAGTCCTGATGAGACTTGATAGGCTAGGATCAGATGGTAGGGGAAGAGGGCTCCCCCTCTCTGTGGACTAGGGGAGAAGAACAGGTGGAAAGAGGGAGGGAGGGTGGGACCAGGAGGAGATGAGGGAGGTGGCTTACAATAGGGATGTAAAGTGAATAAATTATAAAAAATAAATTTATATAGATATAAATGAATACATTTGTCCAAAATTCAATTATTACAAAAAAAAAAAAAAAAACAAACAGCATAGACTAAGAATTGGTTTTTTTTCCATACTGCTTAAAGATAGAAAAAAAATGAAGTCTGAAAGTATTTGTTGTCAGTGTTTATATATTAGGCATTTATTTTACTCTTGCTTCTTTGGCTAGAATAAAGTAAATCAATCTTTTTTCCTAACAGAATGTATAGGCTAGAAACCAGAAAATATTTTTCTTAAGAAAATTATCAAGCCATACAATGTTTGTTTGTGGAAAAACATTATCAGCTTCATTTCTGCAGTCCTTTAAAGAGAAAAATGGACAGTATGATGGTGAGTTATTGTAAATAACTTGGAGCGAAACTAAGCCTGGATCTTTGTTCTGTAACAAGCCAGTCCATTCCAAAAGCTTAATAAATGCTGAATTATAAGTACTATTCTGACTTAGCCCCTCGGGGAGGACTCTCAGTTCTAATAAGACTTTTCTAACTCTAATTCACTTGATTTGCTGCAGTGTAGGTAATAATCATGAATTCAACATGATGTATAAATGCAAAGTGTTTTGTGGTCTCAATATGTCAAAGATGAGATTTCATTGTTTGAAGAATTATAATGAAGTGCTTCTCAAATGGGTGTCTAAAGGAGGTCTATAAAGTATTATATAGAGCAAGCGTCATATTACTTTTAACCCAAGTTAATTTTAGGGTGAAATAGATTGGGAAGTAAGATGAAATAGAAATAAGAAAGATCGTTATCCTCAAAAAATGAAAGCTGCTGGAGAATTTATGATGGAGCAAAAGCAGAAAGGAACAGAATTAGTGAATTAGGTAAAAGTTCAATATATATCAAGTTGGTCATTTGGCGCTAATACGCGCCTGCTTTAGACAACACACAAAAGAACATGATGTGTGTAGGTGGTGGCACGGTGGGGGACTGGGGGAGGGCTTTGGAAAACTTGAAATAGAGGTGAGGTTAATGCATCTCTTGGATTAATGTGGTCACAACATAGGTGATGCAAAGAGAGAGTAGGTCACGAATTGCTTCAAGGGAGTTGGAGGGCAATGGGGGGGGGGGGCCCAGGCAGACTCTCTGAATAATAGTTTCAGAGCATCTGCTGTGCAATATGGTTTGAACTTTCCGGAGCCCCTCTGTATAACTCACTTGTCACTTGGCTTGAAGAAGAGATGACAGATCTGCTGGGAACTTTCAGGAATGCCTTTCCTCCCCAGGAAAGGGGTTAAGCCAGCTGTTCTTGTATTGACATTTTCACAAAGGCATCGATCTAAACGTCCTGAATTTACAAAGTTTTTAATGTTTCATAAATAATATTCTGAGAATACATATTCTCTGCCTCTAGGTAAGGCCCCTGTAGGCACAGGATGAAATCTGGCAGGAGGACTTCCTTAGATAGCACAGTCATTTTAAAGATTAGTGAGCACCTTGTTTTATTCCCTGCGTTATGCTTCATTATCTTTCCTCTGAGCTGCCCTTCACCTCATGAACAGAATTCAGAAGTTTGACCTTTCCAGTCTGTGTGGAAAGATAATTTTGCTAAGGGACCAGATGGGAGAAAAATTCAGCATTTGTGGGGTTGGAGGTGGTACCTTGGATCTCTAATTTTAAACCCAAGATCACCCCCAAGCCACCCACTACCATCAAAGTGAGAGGAAGTAGGGAGCTGTCATCTGTATAAGGGAGCCATTTATGTTTAAAGTTATCTAAAACTCCTAGACTACTGCCTCTTCTAATCTCTCCACTTTGCAATACATTGAATAGATTTTTTAAAAAATGTAACATCTGGTTATATCAATAATTTATTTGGTTTTAAACTTTATTTTTTCATTTATTTATTTTTTATTTATTATAATTTATTCACTTTGTATCCCAGCTGTAGCTCCCTCCCTTGTCTCCTCCTAATCCTACCCTCCCTCCCTCTTCCCCTCCGAAACCCCTTCCCCCTTATTGTCCACCCAAACCCCTCCCCCAGTCCACTGATAAGGGAAGTTCTCCTCCCTTTCCATCTGACCCTAACCTATAAGGTCTCATCAGGACTGGCTGCATTGTCTTCCTCTGTGGCCTGGTAAGGCTGCCTGCCCCCTTATGGGTAAGTGATCAATGAACTAGTGATCAATGAGTTCATGTCAGAGATACCCCTGTTCCCCTTACTAGGGAACCCACTTGGAGACTGAGCTGCTATGGGCTACATCTGTGAAGGGGTTCTAGGTCCTCTCAATGCATGGTCCTTGGTTGTTGTATCAGTCTCTGAAAAGACCCCTGGGCCCAGATTAGTGGATATTAGAGACATAATATAGGATAAACATACTAAAATCTGTATACCCAAAGAAGCTAAGCAAGAAGGAGGACTCTGTGTAAGATGCTCAATCCTCATTCAGAAAGGCAAATGGAATAGATATCCAAAGAAAGAGAAAACGGGGACTAGAACAGGAGCCTACCACAGAGGACTTCTGAAAGACTCTACCCAGCAGGGTATCAAAACATATGCTGAGACTCTTAGCCAAACATTGGGCAGAGTACAGGGAATCTTATGAAAGAAGGGGGAGATAGAAAGACCTGGAGGGAACAGGAGCTCCACCAGGAGAGCAGCAGAATAACAACAACAATCTGTGTTTTGAGCTGTCTTTAGATTTTCGTTTTCTATATATGGGTGTTTGTTCTGCATGGGTATATCTACACTCTGTGTGTACAGTGGCCACGGAAGTGGGAAGAAGCATTAGATTTATTGAAACTGCAGCAGCCTGTGCTCTTAACTGCTGAGCCATCTCTCCAGCCCTACTAATCTCTTAAAGAACTAGTGACCAACAGTGTGATTGCCTCTGCTTATCCGTGTCTTGTCACTCTCAGCTCCAAGAACTAAGCTCTGGCTTCATGTCTGGTCTTAATTAAGCTTTTAATTTTTTGGCTGTATTCTCTGCCCTTCATCCTAAAAGTTCTCTCTTTTCAGCCCTGCTTACCTTCTCCTCACCACTCATCTTAGCCTTCACCTCTTCTGGAGCAGCTTTCTGTAAACCAGGGTCAGCGATTCTATTCTTTATGTAATTTTGGTGCTTCCTCCCTACCTCGCTTTTATGCAGACCATCAGTGCAATGACTTACTGTTATTACTGTTCATGATCTCCTTTCTCTCAATGTTTTCAGTCTATTACATAAAAATTAGAGTTTATTGATTTCCAAATTCTTAAGACCTAGCTTAGCTTTTACCCTTGGAACATGCTAATACTCCTTGGATACTTATTGATTGAATGCTCTCCTAACCAAAGACTTATCACTTGCATTTAGAAGTATTCGGTACTTTTTAGCATTTTTTTTTCTATAATGAAGTCTCTCCTATCAGAATCCAGATGGCCAATGTAAATATTGTCAGTTTACATATATATGTGGTGATTTGAGAAATACTTAAATCTTATCTTGTTTCATATAACTTTTGTGACAAACACTTTAAGTGACGATAAATAATCCCTTTAACTCTGAGAACCAAATTCCCCACTGTTTTCCTGTTCCCACTTCATTTTATGTGTTCTAAATGTCAACTATCAGGAGTCCCTACTTTTAAGATACATTCGCCTTTGTTGTTTGGTGATGAACCATTTGCTCATTCATTGGGGGATTCATCACTGAATGCTAAGCATGCAGTTAAGGGATAGAACAGAGGTCTGCCATTTTAAAGATCGCTGTCTGTATGGCAGATAGAAAAAGTAAACTGACAGTGATGACACAGTGCGACGGTTGCTCACAAAAAGAAAGCAATGGTGCTGTGAGAGCACATAGGTGCTGAGTTTGCCAGGATGTGGGTCATTAGTAGACTCTTTCTTCAAGAGGTGACCTACCCAGAATCCCAAAGACCATTCAAGCTGAAGATAGGAGAAGCACATGTCAAGGCCACAGAAGCAAAGGATTGTTAAATCCAGGCTTTGGTAGAGTATAAAATGATGGGTCTCAGAAGTCAGCTGGAGTTAGACTGTGACATGTCTTGGAGACTAGTGAGGTACTTGAATTTATCAAAGTGACAAGAAGTTACAGGATGGTAAAAAGTGGAACTAATAATTTGTGTTTCAGAAAGATTGATTGATGTGAAGCTTTGTTAATGAGCTGGGGGTGGGGATAAATATCACTAAAAAAAATAAGAGGTTTTAGTATTAAGAGTGTAGATGGAGGTGGAGAAAGTAGGCTATTAGAAATACTTAGGAGTCACCATGGTTGCCTTATCCATGATTAATTATCAGGAGTAGAAAGGAGAGTGGACAGTTGCTGAGTATTTTGGGCACACAAAGATGCCTAGGTTTCTGTCTTGAGCAAATATGCTCAGAGTGACGCTATTGATCGCGGCAACTGAAAATGTAGGACAAGGTTATATGGAAGATGATGAAATAACATTTGGATACCTTTCAAGGAGATGTCTGTGATCAATACCAGAATCTGTGAATCTACAGCCCAGGGCCAGAAGCAGTGAAGTGGCATTAGTCCTTCAATAGAATTGAAATTGGGGATGGGGTTTGGGGAGGTGAGGTTAGTAAGTTTCTCAAAGAAGACAAGCCACTTCAAGACAGTACTAGTGAGCTGAGGAAAAGGAGGCACAAGAGAGACAGGTGAGATACGGGAACAGCCAGAGACATCAAGTTCCAGAGTCTAAATGGTCAGCATGTTTGGAAAGAAGGCTGCTCCTGCTGTAGATGCTGAGTGAGAATTTTAGAGAGGTGGGTATGTACTGTAGTCACAGGTGGACTTAGCTCTAGTGGGGGATGGTGAGATGAGTCAGAGAAGGAAGGGTCGAATTTGAATGCAAAGTGAGGAATCGGAGACAGGAAGAAGATAGTTTTGAGAAATTGAGTAAGAAATTAAAAGTATAAAAGCCAAATTCTGGTTTTCACAAGTTTTGTGGCCATGATACTATGTTTCCAGTCCAACTACTTTTATTCTTCCTCCTGAATATCCTCTAAGGTTTTGTGGCCATTTAAACCCATGGTTTTCAAAAATCTACATGTTCACCTGGTCTGGAATAGATTTAGAAGCTCCACACAAGGCCCCACAGGTACCATTTCAGCTATGTTCAAATGTCTTTTTTAATCTCACAACAGTTGTTTTTTTAATTCTCATAATTCTAATATATTAAAAGTAGTTTGGTTCTGAGCTATACTGACTTAAATAAATATGAAGGTCCTGAAGATCAAACCTCAGATCTCCTAGCTGAGTTCTGAGGTAGCTCTATGCAAGAGCCCAGTGGATCCAGAGAATTGCATTCAAAATAACATCAGCTCATAGGTTGTTTGGACCAAGTTACATTGACTATTCACTTCTTAATTTTGAGGCTTTATCTCACAGTCTTCTGGAAACTTTCTGAGAAATGTCACTTGTCAACAAATGTCTTGGGATGGAATAAAATATTGAAATTTTAAGACAGCAGAGATGTTAGGGAAGGCTACCTTCAGTCAAAAACCATTTCAGTAGTGCCCTGGTGTCAAATGTATCATCTTGGTATGCAGCTTCTTTTTACACTAGATTTTTGTATTCTGCTCTGTCATCCATGTTACTTTGCCCAGACCTGGAAGGTCAGGGCAGGAAATAGTAGAATGGTAAGGTGAGGTCATTAGGAGGCTCCTTGCGGAGTAAGCAATACATTGTCTGCCGGCTTCTTCTCATATGCTGAAGCTCGCCAGCAGATGGAATTTGAATAGAATCCTCATCTTGACAATATAAGCTATGCAGAATCTTATAGGAATGGCACAGCATTAATAATAGAAAATAACAGGTATGTTTTTTCTAGCACAGTGTAGATAAAAAAGCTGTTCAAAGTAAATGGAGCCAAGCGTTCAGGATTTCTTCCTGTGTGTAACTGCTGGCTGGCAAGGGGAAAGTCAATGTGCCAGTGTATGAGCACAGGCCTGCATAAATAGAGGCGGGAAAGCACTGCATATGCAGTGTCTTTAAAGAGTTTATACCCTTCTTGGCAAGCACAGGAAAGCCCTGGAGGGAAGAGCATCCTCTCAGAGGGTTTACCGTGTAGGCGACATTTCCCTCATACTACACATAGAAAAGTGAAGTCTGTGAGTAACTGAATAGCAAGTTTAAAGTCACAGAACAGGCATAGGCAAAAACTACCCTCATTACAATTGTGAGATTAGAGCTGGGCACTCATCCTGCTGTGACATGATGTGCCAGGGAGGGTTGGTACTCATGGTGAGAAGGGGAGGAATGATAGGGGAGGAGCAATTTATGAGGATGAGAGAAGAAGGGGATTGCAATTAGGATGTAAAAGTGAACAAATAAATAAATGAATGGACAAATTAAAAAAAATGTGTCTGGCTGTTTCCTGTGAGGACAAAGGCTATAAACTCACTTTCCTGTGAGTTATACAACTACATTATGTTGACCTTGTGGTGGTGGAAACACACATGTATTATGTTTCCCTCATATTGGTTAGTTGTAACTTGGATTAGCTTGAGCTGTGCCTTGTTTGTAGTTTGTTGTTGAATAAAAATGATTCACACATTTGAATATCACCATTGGATAGAAGCTGTGCTGATCTCTGCACTCAGGTTTTTATACATGTGCCACAATTATTAACATTTAATAACATTTAAACTCTTAAGCAGTAATAGAAGGGTCGTGGCCACATGGTACTGTTGGTATAATGTTCTTTTGGAATGTATACACCTTACCCTTGTTCATTCAAATGCTGATACAACATGGTACCATTTCTATAAAACCAGGATGATGCTTTTGCCACGTCCAGGCCCACGGTAGTAATTCTAATTGCATTGCCCATATTTTCATGCTGAAGGCTTGACTCTTAGCTCATTTCTTTAAACATAGTCTGAAGGTCTCTTAGCTAATTCTGATGTTTAGTGCTTTGCTCTGCTCAGTCTTCAGTTATATGTATCTTTTTAAAACTCCATGTGTGGCAACATCAAAGCCAAGACCAAAGTTTGTAGTGATAGAAAATTAGGGTCTTAGATGGAATTCTACTACCATCAAATTTTGAAGTTCTAAAACTTACATAAATAATCCACTGAAAAATGTGATCCATGGTCATGGCAAATTTGTGTGACTCTCCTTCCCACATATTTCAGTGCAAACACCTTTAAAAAATGCTTTTCCCCTAAAAAGTCACTCCCTATGACTATTTTAACTGGAACTTGTCAAGGTGAAGCTATCTGGAAAGCCTACCTAGATGTTTTTAGTTGCAGGTATGGTGGAGTCCAGCATCTCTCTCAACTGCCAGAGAGATTGATTTCTCATTTTGTCTCAGGGATGAACAGTCTTTTCTTACAAAATACTCTTTTCTTATAAAATACAGAGCAATTCTGTGCTTCTAAAGTTAGGATGCTGTCCCAACAGCAAGAACAGCAAGAACTCTATGATTAATAGCATCTGGGTATCCTCCAAATCATTTTATTACTGACACTACTTAGAGATAGAGGCATGTCCTGCAAGTTGAAACTTAGACTATATCTTCTTGCCTTTTCTACTTCAGATATCAATTAAGGGTTCAGTTTGCTTTACCAATTATTCTGACAAGCCAGTTATAAATCAAGGCTTCCCCATACACTTCTAAGCCATCTAAGGTTTAATTAATCTTCTAAGGATGCTCATAGACTTTGTGGAAATACCCATGCATAGTGATTTATTATAGAAGTTATTATCAAGGATACTGATGAATAGCTAATAGGGCAAAGCGTAGGGAGAGGTGCCATGAAGCTTTTTCTTCCTGTCTTCATGTGAAGGGTCTGACACAATTCAGCTACCCTGAAGTTCTTTAACATTGTCCTTTGCTTCATCTTTATAAAGTTGTGTTTGATCAAATCACTGGAAAATTTCATTTTTAACCCTTATCCCTCTATGTGGTTTGGGCAGTGGGCTATCAAGTCTAATCTTCTATTCCTGGTTTGATATTTGTGCTAACCAATCCTCATCCTGAAGGTACAAAGGAGCTTTTAGCAGAAGTCAATTCATTACCACATAAAAAGTCATCTTGATTATTTCAAGCATCTTAGGAATTACAACTAGGAAACAGGGACAATATATATTTCAAATATCATATTCTCAAATTTGACGTATGTGATTCTCCATGGGCTCACACAAATTATAACACTATCATTTTCTTAGCTGAGAGTGGGATTGGTATTAAGAATTATTAAACATATGAAATTAGTTAGGGGATGCTAACTAACATGTCATGCCAGCAATGGTGATGGCTAGACTTTAGCAAGTGCTTCAACAACTTCCTACTCCATTCACTCAAACCAGAAAAGGTAAGTCTTGATACAGATAAGATACACCAACAAGAGAATAATTTTTAGATCATACTCTAGAATGAACCCATGTTTCCATGCATTTTTCCATGAGTGTTTTCTGTTGTAAATGGAAAATGCAATGGAAGATCCAGGCATGAGCAATATAACTGTTCCTAGCATTTCTTCATTCTTCTTTCTCACATAGCTTTGGTTTCGGTAAGATATTACACACACACACACACACACACACACACACACACACACACACACACA
>NW_026596143.1:8969447-8980228 GCF_907164565.1 Psammomys obesus | reverse complement strand
ACACACACACACACACACACACACACACACACACACACACACACACACGAGTGAGTTCTTTGACTATGAAGTTTTAGCAAAGCTGACTAAGAGTTGCCTTTTGATAAAAGATTCAAGAGATAGATTTAGTGTGAAAGAAGTAAGCCACAGACAGGTTTTAATATAACACAGCTCCAGCTCCAAAAGGAACAACAGATATTCATTCTAAGCCAATATGAATGAGTACAGCCAAGACTATGTACACACATGACATGGACTTAAATATTCTACTATAAAACAGATCATGTGGACTTTTATTGTCATAGAGCAAAGAAGAATTACAAATTAATGCATTTGCCTAATATTATTGGTGGGGCATTATATTGAAAGGACTACAGAAGAGCCAGAAAACTTCTTAGGTTTCAGACATTATTTAATTCTTTACTTTAGGCTTGGTAGATTATAGTGGGTTATAATGTTTAGCAATATATTCCAATTTTTAGCTAATAGTCCCAGGGGTCTTAGGTGAGGCACAGAACTGACAGGAGTGGTACTTTATAACTCCTCGAGGTTGAACTGTGGTAAGCAAGTAAGTCTCAAATTGTGTAATTGCTTATCACTACTCAATTAAAAAGGAATGAAAAATAAAACAGGGGCCTTAAGCTAGCCACAAAGCAACAAGGTAAAGCAATAATAGTAAATATTTCCTGACTCAAAGATAACAAAAGCTAAACCTGATGACCAGTGATTTTCTAGTCCTCTGATAACAGCTAGTTGCAAATGCTTATTAAAAGGGTTACAGGTAGCCCAAGATAACTTTCATTGCTGATGTTCTACATCCCCACAATTGTGAAGTTCTAGCAAAATGTGGCTTCTTCATGGAACTTTGATTTGTACTAAAAACAAAATAAAGTCAGACTAAACTTCAGAAATATCAAACCAAATCTAGAAGCCTTCACTGCATTTGCAACAAGAATTGGCCATTTCAGGTTAAGGAAAAGTCAGAGGTGGACTTGTAGGAATGATTTTGATTGGTAAAGATCAGGGAACTTATCCAGATAGAAAGGATGGCCTGCCCAGTCAATTAGTCAGAGGCAATGCATCATAGTGCTACAGTTATGGATGGAAAGATAGGCTAAAGAAATAAGAAGAGATTGGATGCTAGTGGGCATAGCTATAACTTTGTCATTACTCTTTTCAGACTTACAACCTCCATGCAAACAACCCTATGAAGAAGTTAAATGTCATCCTAGAGCTAAGCATAGCATCTTGTGAGGGAGTAGAAGAGAAATCCTTGGTTTTGTCCTGTAGAGTAACTTAGGTCACTGCTCAAGGAGAGACAATGGCAGACTGAAAAGGATTTTCTGGGAGACTTAGAAAGCTGAGCATGGGAGCTGGAAGGAGAAAGCAGAAGAAACAGAATAAATAAATAATTAGGGAGCAAGGAGACTCATTTGAGCTGTTTGAGCTATGAGCGGGTACAGATGTGACATGGGGAGGTATTACAGAAATTTTGCATCCCTAGTAAAGTCTGAGGTCCTGTCTCAGCAGTGATGGGGAGTCCTAGAGCAGATTTGAGATGGAAGTGGAAGGGAGAGATTTGGTTTTCAGTGCTATATGTCTGCAGTCTCTAAGAAGAATGGCTGGAAGACAATATTAGTGGAAAGGAAGCTAGTTTGACATGTATCCATTGCTACAGTCCCATAGAGAGAGGGCAAGGATGAATGCAACATTTTCAGGCAGTGACATTCACCTGACTTTGTGACTGGCAGTGAGGTTGTAGGACAGATGTGAAGATGATGCAGGCATGTACTCTGATATTTATTAGACAGGCTCCAATATCAAAAGATATAAATTTCAATACTAGCTGCATAACTTGCTAGTTTACGTGAATTACCACTACTTTCCTCTTTTTAAAACTATCACCATAACGTCTTATGATTGTTGACAGAATATTATCTGATTAAGACTCATAAGGCATGTTGTAAGGGTATGGGAACATTACATTATTTTATCCTACTCATCTTCTTTATTGCTTTAATTATTGCTTTTATCATATGCCTCAGATTATCAGCATCACCACTAGTACTCAAAATGATTCTGGCTCAAGTTGCAGGGTACTGATATATTCTTTATGTAAACAAATGCAGTAGGAGGCACAAGTCAGAACCTGGTTCCAGTTATTTTCCAGTACAAACTTCATCTAACCATTTGCCAAGTCCAGCCTGCACTGCAGCTTCCACTTGGTTTTAAGCTTGTTAGGAAGATTGACTTTACTTTGTATACAATTTGGGCTTCAGTGAGTTGAGTTAAACTTTCTTGAAACAAGGAAGACAGAAAGCCAAGAGAAAAGTGAGAAGGCCTGGGAAGGAGGAACAAAGATAGTGAATCTAAAAATAACTCACTCAGGAAGTACTTGCTTCTGGAATAGAGACAGAACACATTCATTTAACTACACAGAGTGGCCTTTGGTGTTAGCAGGTATCTTCACGTACAAAGCATCCCCATGTACAAACTGACTGTCATCTGTGGCCAAACTGAAATGAGGCTGGTTCACTCAGTACTGGCAAAACAGACATGGAAGATGAGGTGGTTTCCCATATACCATTTTCCTGGGATGTTTACAGGAAACTCTCAATATATTTTATACTCATTTTATGAGATGATAATGGAAGTTAACTTCTGAATAAAATTTATTCTACTCTGTATTAACTTTGGCTTTACCTTGGAAATTTCCTTTTATCCATAATTTTCTGCTTAAAAATTCCTGACACAAAATGACATTCAATGCACAGCTGTCATGCTGAAAGTATTCACATTTCTTTCATTTTTTTTGATAACCTGAAAGATTTTGGAATTGAGGTGATTAGACAAATACTCATGTTGAGAGGTAAAATGCCAAAAAATATTTCCTTGCCACAAAAATTGAGATGATTGTTAATACAGACTGTGGTCGAAATTGAATTTGAATATTAGCTGTAACAATTGCTACTTCAGTCAACTTAGCTCCAGTTTTCTTATTTTTTTCCCATAATTCTTTATTGATTTTTTTGTGAATTTGATATCATGCACCCCAATCCCACTCATTTCCCAATTCTTCCGTACCTTCTCCACACCCTCATAACCTCACTCCCAAAAGAAAAAAAACAAAACAACCCTCCCCCCATTAGCTTGCTGTGGAAGCCACAGTATATCAATGTCTGTCGCACAGTATATGACATTTTCCCAAACACCTTTACTTGCAACTGTTCATTGCATGAGTCAAGTCGTTGGTGTGTTTTAAGGCCTCTGGCTTATGCTACAACATCAATAGTGAACCTTCATGTTGGCTTGGGAGAAATAGCCCTGACACTAACCTGTGCAGTGCTTGAAACCAAGTTGGTCCCTGCAGTGACTTGGGCTGACCAACTTAGGTAGCATCCAGACCCAGATCCAGGGCTTTGAGTTCACGCACCCTAACATCTATCCCACCTATGAGCTTCGGGAGCTCATGTAGGGGCCAGTCCTGCAGAACCAAAGTATCTACATGACTCAGTTTCTGCACTTTTAAACAGGGACTTATATTAGTGATAGAGGTTTTGGAGTGAAATGCAGGGGTTAAGGTGGGGTGGATTGTATTAATGACAGAGATAGCTGAACTTCCTTTACACATCCCTAGCTCTAAGACTTCCAAGGCCTAACTGTGACAATCCAAAGCATTAGTAGATGCTTAAAAATACAATGTTGGCTAAATGCAAAGCTCTCTACAAGCACTATCTACTGTTACAATACTTGTGATTATTTTCTCAGAGGATTCAGTGGAAAGGCATAAAGGATGGACCACAGGCAGCTGTGCTACAGATAACTGAAGTTATTTCCATCTGTTCTGGTTATGTTCAGTTCAGTTCAGAGCAATAAACTCCTCCTCAATTCTCTGCCACCACTTCCTGAATAGACCTCAACTTGATCTCCAGGGTGCTTTCCAGCATCTCATAATAAGGGACACAGTTGTCAAGCATGTACTTAGTCTGCTGGCTGAGCAAATCAGGCAAGTGGAAATCTGTGGGTTAGTGCTGCACAACTGCCAGGTTCTCTGGCCCACCTCATGCTTTCCAGCTGTGGCATGCTAGGAGAAAATTTTGGCTTCTGAATACTGAGTAGACTAGAACATGTTTACCATGTAGGCTGCATGCATCAAAAATGATGTGACCACCTCTTTGGAAAAGCTTATTGGAAGTCTCTTGTTAGGTCATGGGCTAGAAGCTTTAAGTCTAGATCTGCCTGTAGCTTGAGGACAAGAACTCAGAAGCCCTTGCTGCTTTGATCTCTATTTACTAAGGCTGTAATAGCAATTTGTAAACAAATTTGCTTCCTTATTTCTGCCACTGCATGCCTACTTGGGCACTGACATTGAATTATGACCAAGCATCACTCCCACTGGGAAAAGAGCTCTCTCCGTCCATCAATCTTTCTCTTTAGCTAGTGCACGCTTACGCTCTCTGTCTCTCTGTGTGTCTCTCTCTGACTCTGTCTCTGTCTCTCTCTCTTTCAAGTCTCCCTTCTCCTATTCTCATTGATAGTCTCTTCTGTATTCTGTCATGCTGTCCATAGAGGCTACATCTCCTATTCTCATAATAAGCTAATAGTGCCTATAAGTCTCATCCACCTCTGGGCCCTTTATGCTCCCTCTATTATGTTGTACTTCTCTCATAATGCCTCTATCACTTCATCCTACCATACCTCCTATACTATCAACATTCTCTTTTTCCTAATAAAGCTTAGTTTTAAGGATGATTTTATGTCAGCTCCTGTTATGAATGAGCCTATCTTTTCTTCTCTTTGATACCCTCAAACATCACTGATACCTTTTCAAAACAGAAAAACAGGAATAAAATTTTGTTTATTTTGTGTATGCATATGCATGTCTGTGTAATAAGTGAACATATAACTCAGAGTGCAACCTTGGTGGCATTTCTCATGAGTTTTGTTTTGTTTTTAAGAAGGTACTTTCTTAAAAGTATGGAGTTTGCCTTTTCACCTAAGCTAGTGTTTTGTGACAGTTTCATCTAAACTGAAACATTCCAAGATGGAGCAAATTTCCTCAAGACTCAAGAAGTTCTAAACGGAAGTTAGTTAATATTTAGGAAGTGAAAAACTCATCAGCTTGAGGAAGTCCTTGAAACTGGCCAGATGCACAAGCCCCCTCCCTCTCCAAGATTTTACAAAAACTCAGCCTGCTGAGGAGTCTCCGAACAGGCAAGCCTAATGGAAGAGAATCCGTGACCCACTGAGCTGCCTGAAAGTTGTGTGGAGAACTCCAAGGTTCCAGCTAGTGCGAGTGGTTACCTATGCTGGGGTGGGCTTTCACTGATGCAGCTGCATTCGGGTTGTCCCTGCTTCTGTTGGCATTCCTCATTCATACTCTTTTTTTTTCTCTTTTTTGAAAAAATATTTTTATTTTATTTTATTTTTTTCTTATCAGTTACATTTTATTAACTCTGTACCCCAGCCGTGTCCCGATCCCTCATTCCCTCCCAGTTCCTCCCTCCCTCCCTCCTCTCCACCGTGCCCCTTGCCAAGTCCACTGATAGGGGGACCTCCTCCCCATTCATCTGATCCTGTTTTATCAGGTATCTTCATACTCTTACAAGTCTCCCCAGACAGCTCACTGATTCATCAAGCTGGACCTTGATGGTCAAGACTACTTTGCTTTATGGAAGGTTTCCTATTAAGGGTATAGTCATTTGCATTGTGTCTTCTCAGTTTATGTGTCATATAAAAGCGAGCTGGGTAGCAAGCCCCAGCAATCTGTTCCTTCCACTTCTAATATTTTGGAATCATAAACGTGCACCACCACTTCCTGCATGTATGTCTCCGCATCATGTGTGTACTTGGTACCCACAGAGGTCAGAAAAGGACACCAGATCTCCTGGAACCAGAGTTGCCATGCTTGTCAGCTACCACGTGGGTGCTGGCAAGCAAACCTGGGTCCTCTGCAAGAGCAGCCAGTGCTCTTACCCGGCAGCTCCTGACATTTTGTATGTGTGTTCTGTGGATTGAACTGAGCTTCATACTTGAAAGGCTAGCACTTTAGCAAGTAAGCTATCCTCGAATTCTTGTTTACTTTTGTAAATTGAAGAATTAAAGCACATAATTCAGACACCTCAGATGTTATTTCAGATTAAGAACTTGTATCAATTTCATGAATAGTAAACACCAATTATTCTTTGTTGATGATTCTTTCTCAACAAGTTTGGGAGAATTGCATTAATACTAAACCAAGTGATTAATTGGACAGACTCTGGGAGTCCTCTTTTCAGCCTAGGTGGCAATTAATCAGGACTATTTGTAGTTTTAATAGCATTGAAGTTCTTTGCTCTATAATTTTGCTTGTCTCAGAGAGTCAGTCATTTTTATACGCAACAATGCAAAGAATGGACCCAGAAACTTAAATTTAATTTTCTCTGGCTCATCTCTAAACAGTGCTCCTGGAGACTGAATGCATTTTGTCTTTGATTGTGGAACTAGCCTTAAAGTTGCAGGTTTCTGAAACTGTTCACAGGGATTTCAAAAGGAAGATGGGTACTGGAGCCATAAGCAGCACATCCTTAAACAATAGTAGATCATTATCCTGATTAAATAAGACATAAGAGCTTCAGACCAATGGGCAAAACATAAAAGAGCAAATACCATATAGGCCTTAAGTATAATACAATAAAATTTACATTGCAAACTATCACCTGTAGTGTAACACCCAACCTCAAAAAGAACTGTTATGTTTTAAAAATACTGATATTTTCCCATTCCCAAGTTCCCTGCAGTTCTTGTAGAAAGGGAATAAAGATAGCTTTGAAACACACACATACCTCTCTCCCTCTCTTTCTCTCACACATGTACACACACACACACACTACATACAGATACACACACACCACACACATACCTTACACATACACACCCAGGTACATACACCACTCAAATACACACAAAGAGAGAAAGAGAGAGAGAGAGAGAGAGAGAGAGAGAGAGAGAGAGAGAGACCCTGCTATACTATAATGGAATCTCAACATTTGCAAAGCCTGTGCAGACAACAGACAGGCTGTGCCAGGCAGAAAGCTGCTATGCAGCTGAATCTTGCTTCTCTTCCACTTTTTGAAAAAGAGAGCAAAGGTCTATTATCAAAAGACGCTTTGAAGCTATCACAGTGTATCTCCTACAACTTAAAAGGCAGAACTAGAAGAGACTGATGTCAGGGTAGAGCCATATACGAGGTAAAAGTCTATCAAGTAAATGGTAGACTGGGGTAGAGACAGAAGAAGCCCGCTTCATGCTGGGCTCTGTAGTGCTCTTTGCACAATGTGCACCTCCTCATTTCCAAGCCGCTGCATTTAATGTTGCAATCTACTGCTTATAGAATCCTGGTGCTCCCTGTGATTAAAATGCAGTCCTTTTTGTTTGTTGGTTGGTTTGTTTTTTGAAGAAAAAATTTCTTTGGATTCACGTAATAACACAAGGAATCTTTCTCTTTTTATATATGTAGATTCATGCTATGATTTGGATCTAGAAAATTCCTTCAAAGTTTGTATGTTAAAGGTTTGGTCCTGATTTTACTCAAATCAGGTGCTGGAACCTTATGAGGTGAGTTTCAAGGTCACATAGCCATGCTTCAAAGGGAACTTGGTCTCTAGAGTCCTTTCTTTGCTTCTGACCATGGTGTGAGCTGTTTGTTCTATCCTACAGCCATACCTTAATATGCTGCCTTATCACAGGCCCAAAGCAACAGGGCTAGTCTATATGGACTGAAACCTTGAAAACCATGAGCCTAAATACAACTTTTATTATCTCAGTTATTTGTTACATTATTTGAAATATGAGTGGCATACCTCATACCTTGAAAAATAAGCCAGAAACCACATTAACAATGAACAATCAGGAGTCATTTTATTGTTATGTTCCTTTAGCAGTGTATTAAGGAACCTTTCCCCTAAGTCCATGACCAGTTAAATCTCAGATTGGGTGACTTTTGCAATGTGGGATATGGATTCCATCTCATAAAAGGAACCTTACATCCTAGTAAAAAGTGGTGGGTTGCACCCATAACATTTTGCCACTATTACATTAATATATATTAAAGAGAGGTTACTGTTACAAGTCATAGGGCTTGTAGTTGGGTTATATTGATGATTGCCCTTCTCCTCCTTTAGCGTGCAGAGTACCTTTCCGTACCATGAACATTGACTAGTAGGAGTTAAGCTTGTAGTTAGGTACCAGCTCAACTTCTACATGTCTAATGTCATCAATACTTGTTCTCTTCAGCAATTAGACCTTACCATCAGGTTATAGAGAGCCCTGACAATAACTTTTGATGTTTGGGGGACGCTGTGGGACCTTTTTGTCTAGTGACTCAACAAAATGTGAC
The DNA here is from genome assembly GCF_907164565.1 of Psammomys obesus. NCBI lineage: Eukaryota > Metazoa > Chordata > Mammalia > Rodentia > Muridae > Psammomys > Psammomys obesus. The sequence continues at coordinate 8,971,851 of NW_026596143.1, read as the reverse complement.
TCATTCCTAGCACTGGGTGTTTTACTTTGTGGTGTAATGTTCCTAGTTGGGGCATTGTCTCCCCTATTATTTGGTAAATCTATTTAGATTCCCTTCTTATGTATATTTTTGGAAGCATCTATAAGTTAAGGTTTCCATATGGTTTTTCAGGCCTTTAGAATTAGTTGGCTCCCCCCCATATTCTCTCCTTTACCTTTCTCTCCTATCTCTCTCTCCCTCATATAATCACTTTATTCTGCTTTCCCCTTTGCCTCTCCATAGCACTTTATTTTATTTCCTCTTCTTAAGAAGACCTTCTACAACATCGCCATCCCTTATTCTGTGGTTATTTGGAGTGTAGCACACAACATCCATATATAAGAGAAAACATACAATATGTGTCTTTTTGTGTCTGGGTTATCTCAGTCAGGATGGCTTTTTCCATAGCTCCATCTATTTACCTTGAACTTCATTTTCTTAAAAGCTACATAATATTCTGTTGTATAACTGACACATTTTCATTATCCATTCTTCAGTTTACGGATATCTAGACTGATTCCAATTTCTGGCTATTATAAATACAGAAGCCATAAACACGGATGAGCAAGTACTTCTGCAGCAGGAGGCAGATAATTTTTGGCATATGCCCAGACACAGACTGAAGTTACAGAGATTGTGACAGCACACATAAGCCCTGTGTAGGGTCCTGTCTGGCTGGAACCTGTGCAGGGCTTGTGTGTGTCTGGAAGATGCTCTTTTCTTGGTGTCATCTGTCTTCTCTGACGCTAAGATGTTTTTTCTTCTCTTTGCCAAAGCTCTCCGAATCTTGAGGAGAGGGGCTTGATGAAGACAACCCATTTAGGCCAGAGTGCTCCAAAGTCTCTCACTGTCTGCATATTGTTCATTTATGAGTCTCTGTGTTAATTCCCTTCTATTACAAGAAGAAGCTTCTCTGATGTGGGCTGAGTGAGGCACTGATTTGTGAGCACAGCAATGTGTCATCAATAAAACAACTGCACACGCTAGTGATAACATGAGGAAAAAGGAACACCGTTAATGGTAGAGATTAAATACTGGTACATGTACTGTGGAAATCAATGTGGCTATTCCTCAAGAACCTGGGAGTTTCCTACCTCAAGATTCAGCTAGATCACTCTTGGGCATATGCTCAGAAGTGGTTGGCCAACATGAAACTAACTCAACTTTATTTTTTTGTGAACTTTTTGTTTTGTTTTGCCTCTTTGGGGGTGGGGGCCATTTTTGACTTGTTTCATTTTCATTTCTGTGTTTTTGTAGGGCTGTTTTGTTTCTAGTTTGTTTTATTTCTCGAATAAGCAGGAAGGAGATAGAGGCCATAAAGTTGGGTAAATAGAGAGGTGGGGAGAATTTAGGAGGAGTTGAGGGGAGAAAAACATAATCAAAACAGATTATTTAAAATTTTTAATTAAAATTATAATAAAAAAACAATTAACAGCCATTAACAATGATAAGCCAAGGACTTTGGTCCAGAATTTCCTCACCAGTTGTGGAGAACACAAGATTACATACATACACACACACACACACACACACACACATCTCATTCTCTCTCTCTCTCTCTCTCTCTCTCTCTCTCTCTCTCTCTCTATATATATATATATATATATATATATATATATATATATATATACACACACACACATATATGTATTTGTTCCTGATTCTGCTATTTTGTTCTTAGATAAGGAGCTGGTCGTTAGTAATAAGGTAGTGAGATATATTATAGGACAGTTTAAGAACTGCATGTAATGATGCATGAAAAATATTTAGTATAGTTCCCAACACTTAAGAGGAAAGAAAAATCTGGAGAAACATTTGAGTCAAACAGAATTTTGGACCAGCCTGTGAACAACTGACAGGTCATCAGAGCTGTGACCTGTGTTCAGGACACAGAATGCAGGATGCTGAGCATGTGTCTGCAAATAGAAGTGAATCCAGGAGGCAGCTATCACCCGAGTGCGGGTGGCAGGTGCTATATTTGACTGCACTGCATCCCTTTTGTCCAAATGTCACAGAACCTCATTAACATGAGCTGGGCCTTTTCTCTTTCTTTCAGACACCTTAGGAGAAACTGACCTCTGTGGTCCCAGTGATATCCGAAGAAAGGTAATTAATTCTCTAGTAACAGTGTCCTAGACACTTTCCATGACTCACATACGACCATACTAGAAAATGTTTCTTTTTGTGTCTGTAACAAATTCCTGCTTTGTTAGGCAAAGGTATACTTTTCCATTTCTGTGTTCTGTCATTGAAAGAACATGATATCTGGGTCTGACCTACACTGGATAAATAGAGCTTCGTGTTTTTAACATAACCCTCAATCCCCAATGCTTAAAACTACACACACACACACACACACACACACACACACACACACACACACACA